>NC_133648.1:75464406-75734689 GCF_009905375.1 Apium graveolens | reverse complement strand
AACCTCCACCATGGGTTTCTTGTGCTTTCACAGGAAGCTAGGCGCCGTATCCTTTCCTCGAGTATCTAGCCTGCGAGACGAGCCTTCTTCTTCTAGCAGTTTCCTCGACGAGGGGCACATTATCCTCGGTTAATCTCCTTAGCAGCTACAAAATAAAGATAAAAAAAGAATAGTGGTGTCAATAAGCATGAAATGAAATAAAATTGAGAAGGGAAGAAAAATACCCTGTTGAGAAACAGAGGTATAGCCCCACATGGATGAGGGAGAACCTCCTCTAAAAAGAGTCCAGCGGTAGTAGTGCCGTCATCCCGAGTAAGCTCATTATAATAATAGTTTTTCTCGGGGTTAAGAATGGATTTGAGGCTACCATCACTAACCTTCCGGAAGGAAGATCGAGAGTGTGGCCCCAGTCGCCACTCTCCACCGTAACCCGATAAAACTATTCCTCCAATTTTGGTATTATCGGAATGGAGACGCTGTTAAAGATATGCTCTACACTAGGGCCTTTGTGTACATAGAATCCAACCAAAAATACTGGAAGAATTGTTATAAACTGAAAAATCTCTAAAATGCTACGGATAGGGAAAACCTTCCTAAGGCAGCAAACCATAAAACATAAAATATTCCTCCAGCATTTGGAGGACTGACATGGGTTAATTTGTAATCAGCTAGAAGATGAGGAATGAAGGGATGAAAAGGGAACCTAAGCCCGGCATCGGGGCACTGTAGTAATAAAGAGTGTCGGGTTTCCAGTGGCAAGTACGGTCGCCACCAGAACTGGAACTAATCTAAGGGAGGAAGAACATTATAACGTGCATTTAATTTATCATAATCTAGTTTGTGTCAAGTGTTACAATGATTAAAAGAGTCGAGATGTGCAGTGGAGGGATACTCGTCCCCCTAGTGTTAATCATATCAATCAAAGCATGTAGGAAGATCGGATCTCGATATCCTTACCTTATTTTGAAGCCGAGGCTATCTTGGCCGCTCCCTCGGAATTCTTATCAGCCCTGATAGACTTGAAAGACCTAGAAAACTGGGAGAAGGCCGAAAATCTCTAGGGAGGATTTTTGAAGGTTGGAAAAGAGAAGAGTAGAAATGAGGAAACTTTTGGAGAGAGGAGATGAGAAATGTGAAAGTGAAGTATGAGACTTCACCCTCACTTTCCCTCCCCTTTTTATAGCCACTATTTCCCGTAAATGGGCCTGAAAAAGCCCATTAGGCCAAATTTAGATATTCCAGAAGATCTAGATAATTCTCGAGAGGGAATATATATAAAAATATCTAAATAAAAAATTTAGGGACTCTAGAATATTCTGGAAAACCCCAGAAAAAACTTGATTTTAGATGAAAAGGAGGCCCAGCCCAAATCCTATTGGGCCTAGAGATAAAATAAGCCCAGCACAGGCCCAAGCTTAAACTTTTAAGAGAAGATAGAAAAAAAGAGGGTGAAGGGAAGCCCGGTTAAAAGCATGGCCCAAAGTTAAAGTCCAATATAAGGTTCAATAAACCAGCCCAGGTTTAGGGCAAAGATCAGGCCAATAAGAGGTAAGCCCAGAAAAAGGGCCTAATTAATTGGGGAATAAGGGCCCAAATACAAAACCCGGATAAGCCCAGAAAAACAGGCCCAAAAAGGGATTGGCCCAATAATAATACCAGATAAGGCCCAGAAAAAGGAATAAAGTTGATATCCTGACCCAAATCAATCATACTTACATTACTTCCTAATTGAATGAGCTGAGGTCGAATCCTGTCGATTAGGGCTGAATAAAGCTTAATTCGACCAGAATTAAGATCCATTCGACCAGGAACTGTAAAGAAATCCTAATCGAAATTTTAGTCGAAATTGCTACGATCAGGGCTTAAAAGGATGGCTAATTCGGTCAAGGAACGAAATTCTAACCCAACTCCTGACCGAAAATTTCCTGCTCGAAAAAAGAATATATATGGTATAAAATCCTAGTAGAATTCGACCAGAATTGAGGTCGAATGGTTCCTCCTCGAAATGCTGTCGACCAAGGCATATGAAGGATAATTCGACCAGGATCCTGGTCGACCAGGTGTTATAAAAAAAGGAAAAAGAAAAGAGAAGAAGAAAAGAAAAAGGAAGAAAATCCTGAAAAAAATAATAAATAAAAGGAATTTCCTTAAATATTTCCTGAAAATAAAATATTTTCAGAAAATAAGGAATAATTCCAGAAAATTAAGGAAAAATCCCATAATTAAGGGAAAAATCCAGAAATTAAGGAAAAATCCCCAGAATTAAGGGAAATCCAGAAAATTAAGGAAAATTCCCAAATTAAAGGAAAAAAAAAAAAATCCTGAAATTAACGAAAAAATCCCAGAATTAGGGAAAAATTCCTGGAAATTAGTTAAATCCTAATAAAAGGGATTAAATTAAATCGTTGTAATGTTAGGTCGCTCCACACCTTTATGCAAAACGATACCCTGCAAGGGAACGAATGAACTTACTTCTACGAAACCTAGGTCACTGTTTCCCAGAAGTTGGGGGCACATGATAGGGAATAATAATCCTGATTACTTAGTTAATAATGTATTAATTACACATGATTGGGCTGCAGCCCAATAAGAAGATGTATGATATTCGACCAAAAAGGTTAACACATTCATCAGACCTGATGGACCAGATCAGGCCTGTGGAACAAAGATGCCCCAAAACCCTGAATATTAATTAATTTCATAATTAATTAATAAGGAGAAAAACAGCTATTAAGATAAGTCCCTAGTGGGGATATAAATCCTTGTGGATTGGCCTCCAAGGAACCTCAGAGATAGGAATCAACTCCTACTTCCAGGACTCCAAAGTCCATTATAATTCAGAGACTTGACCACCAAGTCCCTATACCAAGTCCAATTTGAGGACTCCCAACACCTATATAAAGTGGTCTCACCCACAATCAGGACTACATTTTTGACTTGATCCTTAGCAATCATAAGTACGTAGGCCTCTTGTTTAAGTCAGATTGAGTCACGAAACCAAGAGCAGTCAAATCAAGCCTCGAAGCTCATGTTCCTTAGTAATAAACAGCATATATACCTTAGTTTTATCCATAATGTATTATTGGTGGAGTATGTTGAAGAATGGGTGGAGCTTCCAAGTACGAACCTCAGGCACACCAAGTTATGAATATCTATTTCAGCACTTGTACCTGGGTCTTCATCATGTACTTGTTCAATGATAGGAGACATAGGAGTATAGGCACTCTATCTTGAGCAGTTTCTTCAGCTTGAATTGAGACTTGGAGGTGTAGATTAGTGGCTTCAGCAAATTCTGGTTTGTAGATGGAAGGATTCAATCACAATTGGCTTTTTTGAGATCAGAGATTCCTAATCCCCTTCCTTAGCTGCTGCTTCCACATCCTCTGAATCTGACTCATCTGTGTCCCCGTTAGCTCTTTATTTTCTTCCATCTCTTCAAGGGTGGAGAGACTTGTGGAGCTTTCATCAGAATTTATCTTTCTAAGCCTTTTGAGGGGCCTAGACTCCCATTTTCCTTTGTTTTTTGTGGAGACACTTCCTCAGCTGCTTACCACTATCATCATAATGTCCAGGACGCCAGAATGTCAGAATTGAGTTCCAGATATACTGGTTGGCTGTGTCAATGCGAACCCAGTTTCACTATGAGATAAGAAATCATGAATAAAATGAAGTTCTGAAGGAGCTTCACCTTAGTGAGAATGGCAGCATAGTTGTTGGGCACGGACTTTGCTCCATTAAAGATAATATCCTTGGGTGCCATGAAATAGGTGAGAAGTTAAATGCCTGAAAAGTGTTTGGAAAAAAATGGTCTGTATAGTAAACCGTCAGAAAATATGAGAGAATAAGAAAAGAGAGAGAGTAATAGAATAGAAATGTAAATAAAAGATTTGAAAATCTTTTATCTCTTTTACTTAGCCACCCCACGTTTTCAACATTTTAAGAAGTGGAACAGACTTACACCTGTCGGCATGCAGCATTAAGACAGTAGTTAATGGCACGGGAAATAGTAATGATTACTATGCCATGCAGTTTTTCAAAAAGAAACTGTTCCCTAAACAAATGATTATGACTGTCTTTATCTCACTAAACCAATTTCTGATAAAATTTAACCATTCAAGTATGACTTAACAAATCAAGGAATAAATACTGCCACGTCACATCAGAACTTGATTGTTTATAAGAATTTAAAAGTCATCAGAATATGGCTTCTTCACTCAAAAAGTGAATGTTTTTTCTGTAATTCTTCACACAAATACTGATATGGTTTCAAACAGAATTAATCATCAGACTTCCATCAGAACATTGTCCTCAGAATTTATGCAACTGACACTTAAACTGTCATCTAAAATAACATTGATCACCACAGTAATTTCATCATTCATATAGAGGGTAAGTGTGTGCTTTAAGCCAAATATAGACAAAGAGTAAGTCTGATTCACTCAGTATATCTTAGAAATAAGGCATAACTAAGAACTTTGCTTAAAATATGTTATTAGTCTGAAGTCTACTATAGAATGAGTTCATGCCATGAGTCCACCTCAACTATTTTGTGCTCATTTTTTGCCATATTTTGAAATTCCTTTTTATAGTGGCTTCTCAGTGTAAGTGAGTCACAACTTCTTATCAGAATTTATGCTATTATCAGAGTAATTTCTCCTAGTAATTAGAGAATGTGAAAAGTCACCAAGAAAATTTTATTTTGCTTTTCTAATGCATATTACTTAATACCACAATGCACTGGGTCTTCCCTTCCCATATATATTTTTTTCTAGATCTCAAAGGAGTACCTAATATTTATTTCATTACTTTACTTTTTCTTTTGATAAGTGAGGCTATCAGCACTAGTACACCCATAAGATTTACATCAGAACTTAACAGATAAGAAGCACCATTCTAGTTTTTGACTTAGTAATAAGATACACAAAGTAAACCTACCAAGCTCAATATCAAATTTTCTTGTGTTAAAAGATTTCCACATAAAACAATTACTTCAAACATGGGATCTTTAGTATATTAGAGACACTAGGTCAGCATCTAGCACAATTATCCTCATTGGATTGAATAGTCACATAAACATTCATATCACTACAAGTTTAGAAATTCACATCAAACAACAATCAACACTTAAGTAAATTTCAATTTAAGCACAGTTTACATAAAGAGAGTAATTTCTGTAAATACTGATCATAAATCTAATGTATCAGAACATAACTAAACAGATTTAGAGAAAGAACCTGAAACCATTCAAGTTCATTTACCAATCCTTGTAAAAGTAGCTTCACACAGTGGTTTTGTGATATCTGCTAGTTATTGATCTGTTGGAACAAAATGCAATTCTACTGTACCTTCCATCACATGTTCACTTTTAGAATGGTACCTTATGTTGATGTGCCTTGTCATAGAGTGCTGAATTGGATTACTTGTTCATAGCAATAGCACTTTGATTATCACAGTAATAGGGATTTTAGAAAATTCTAACCCATAGCAAGTAACTGATTCTTCATCCAAAGAATCTTGCACAACAGCTTCCAACAACAATGTACTCTTCTTCTGTAGTTGATGTGGAAATTGACTTTTGTTCGTGCTACCAAGAAACTAATCTGCCTCCAAGAAATTGGCAGCTTCCACTTGTACTTTTCCTGTCAATTTTGCACCCTGCAAAAATCTGCATCTGAGTAACCTATTAGCTTAAGTCTGATTCCCTAGGATACCACAATTCCAGATCAGTTGTACCCTTAAGGTACTTGAAAATTCTTTTCACAGCTATTAAGTGAGGTTCTCTTGGATGTGCTTGAAATCTTGCACAAAGACAGGTAGCATACATGATATCAGGTCTACTTGCAGTTAGATAGATTAGTGAGCCATCATACCTCTGTAATGAGTAATATCTACTGATATACCAGTATCCTTACCAATTTTGTTGTAGTGGCCATAAGAGTGGATGCACTTGAACAGTCTTGCATTCCAAATTTCTTCAACAAATTTCTGGTGTACTTAGATTGACAAATAAAAGTTCCTTCTCATTCTGCGTGACTTGAAGGCCCAGAAAATAGCTAAGTTCTCCCATCATACTCATTTTATATCTTGACTGCATTAGCGTGGAAAACCTCTTACAAAGTCTGTCATTTGTAGAACCAAAATGATATCATCAACATATAACTGCACCAAAAGTAAGTCCTTTCCATGGTTGAGATAGAATAAGGTTTTAACAATAGTCCCTTTGTTAATCCACTTTCCAGAAGAACTGAGCTAATGTCTCATACCATGCTCTTGGAGCTTGCTTAAGGCCATAAAGTACTTTATCAAGTTTTGTAGACAGATGAGGAAATTTTGAATCTATAAATCTTGGAGTTGTTCAACATATACTTCTTCTTCCAATTCTCCATTAAGAAAAGCACTTTTCTACATCATTTTGAAAGACCTGTAAACTTTTTGTGAGCAGCATAAGCCAAAAATATCCTTATGGATTCCAATCTCTAGCAACTGGTGTAAATGTTCATCATAATCAATTCCCTCATGTTGAGAATATCCTTTTGCAACCTATCTTGCTTATTCCTTGTAATTATGCCATCACTATCAGTTTGTTTATGAACACCCATTTCTTGTACCAACAACTGACTGTCTTTGGTTTGGCACTAGGGTCCAGACTTTATTTCTTTCAAATTCATTTAACTCTTCCTGCATTGCTTGCACCCAATCAGGCATCTTGAAGAGCTTCTTCCACTTTCTTTGGTTCAGACTGAGAAAGAAAAGAATGATAAGACATTCATTTGATGTTATTTTTTCTAGTTTCTAATACCTTGCTTCAGGATCTCCAGTAATCAAGTCAGGTGTATGTGCTTTAGACCACTTCCTTAAAAATAGAAGGTTATCTCTAGAACTGGATGCTCCCCATGATCCATGATGTCCCATCAATATTTTTCTAAAGCTCCTGTAACACCCCCAGATCCGGGGTCGGGGATCCGGGTTGTCACGGTCTTTCTTTCCACAATATCACTTCACTTAATTAATAATAAATAACCTCATGCTGTGACCCCACACTAACACACACCACAACCCGTTATAGTCTCAGAGATGAAATTGAAATAAGTACAAGTCTTTGAATCCACAATTTAAATTATTACAACCCAAAATGATTACTTGATAATTTACAGTTAATTGCCATTATCTGCCACAAGTTATAATTATACATAATTTGATTCTCAAAAGTAGATGGTCTGAACTACAATGGATCTACCTCTGCAGCTATAGCAGCTACAACATCATCGGGAAGACGCGGGACGCTTCCCACGTGCTTGCGCTGGGTCTGCTGGAGTCTGACCATCTCTCCTAACTGTTGTTGTGTGATGAAGAAATAAAGTAAGAGTGAGCCTTACAGCTCGCAAGATAATATGTAGTGATAACAATAATACAAGTATCTAAATGGATACTTACTAGAATCTTTATCGTGTGTAAGATAATTACTTACTAGATATAAGTAAAAACAAGGAATGAAGTTACCAATACTTCCCCACACTTATATCATTTATAAAGCTACTTGAACTATCACCGTTCAACGTATTATAAGATTTACGAGGTCATCCCATAGATGAGACCACAAATAAAACTTGAAATATTTGATCTTTGAATATTTTGAAAAGAGATGAAGTTACAAGATACTTCATTCAATGGATACACCAATAAAAATGTTTGACCCTGTCAATGCTTCGGCAACCACCCATTAGTAGCCTTTCGATTCGAATGCTACGGGTAGTGTTGCAGAATTATCCAAATGGATGATGAACTCATTACGGGAGTTTTACCGCGCCAGGAAGACCACTTACGATGATCAGTAGTAGTAGTACAACCCCACCATTTTCTACATGTAGAGGAGAACCTGTCGGATTTACTTGTCAACCGAACACTGAACTCCTAAGGAATGGACCGCCTTAGCGGAAACTTCCAGGCCATTTGGGCCAATATAATAAGGCTGGGCCGGCGCTACTCGACCACTTACGCCCACTCCTAGTTCAGATGAAATCCATGACTCTGAAACGTAAAGCTCGTTTCCCCCTTGTCCCCAAGTAGAAACTTGTTGATACGGCTCCACCAAGAAGTCGTATCTAGTTGGAAAGGAAAACTCACCGATATTTCCCAGGCGATGCCTGTTAATGGATTAACTTGTTCCAAGAATTTTACTTCCCGAATATTGGGTAAGTAATCAAAAACTCTTTTACCAAGACAGCAACCTTGTTGCGAATATAAAACACACCACCGAGCCGGATCCCCCATGTTTTGAGCGAGTATTTAAATTCCCCTTTTTAAAAGGAAGATCTTAAATATAAAATAGTTTTGGGATCCGCTCTAACTTTTGAAAATCATTTTAAAGACTCGAAAACACTTTAAAGAGTGTTTGGAGTAAAACTGATTTAATGAAGTAAATCAGTCCCCAGAATATTTAGAAAATGACTGAATATTAATATTTAAATAATATTCCCATAAAGAATAATCTTTATAAAAATAATTGAAGTAGAAGTATTAAAACTTCTACTTGAAACGAGTACTAAATAATCAAAGATATACTTATATGAAAGTATTATCTTTAGTTGAATAATCGAAAATAAGTTTGATTATTGACACCTTATTCTTTAATAAATAAAGAATATACCTCAGCAAATACTCGGAGTCATAGATCCTCAAATGAATATTCAAATAATATTCAATAAATAAATAAGCTGAGTAATAAGCCCTCAAATGAATATTCGAAATAATATTCATTAAATAATAAGCCGAGTCATAATACCTCGAATGAATATTATAAATAATATTCATTAAATAAAATAAAGGAGTCATACATCCTCAAATGAATATCCAAGTAATATTCAATAAATAATATAAAGGAGTCATACATCCTCAAATGAATATCCAAGTAATATTCAATAAATATATAAAGGAGTCATAAGTCCTCGAATGAATATTCAAGATAATATTCATTAATAAAATAAAGTTATCGAATAACCTTATTCGATTAATAGTTTGGAAAAACTATAACCATATATATATATAAATATATATATATATATATATCCATATCCATATATACAAAAATCTACTCGGGATCCTCGACTCCCGGTTTTAGAAAATATTTTCACCTTTGGGTCCCTATACTAAGGGTATATGCAAGTTACCGCTATCCTCTAGCATAGGTATTATCAACTGAACCAACAGATATATATTTCAAGAATATGAAACAGGCAGCATATATACCATATACATGCTACAATATATCGCAAGAATTTGCTAAATAACCAATATGCATTTATCGCAAGATCATGCATATACAAATGTATACATCACAACAACAGTATAACGGATAGAATACTTGCCTGAGCGACTTGGGGGTGAGAAAGGCTCGGGACGAGTCTGGTAACCTATAAACAACAAGTAAGTTGGAATTAAACCAAAATCACTTGTAAATCTATACTTTAACTAACTTAGACTCTAACGCTTGTTTTGCGCTCACCGATTCGCTTAAGTCACTCGGGTACCCTCGGCTCCACCATTTTTAATAATTTAACCTTTACGAGTTTTAAAGCGATTCCTTCGCGAATGTCTTACCAACTGCCTAACACACTTACCATAAATGTTTCATACATTAATTAACCCTTTTTGGTCTTTAACCTACATTTCAAAGTAAGGCGAGGGAAAAAGTTTCGTTCGCGAAACGCCGTTACTTGAAACGGTCGTTTCTCCTAAACCGTGCATCGGAAATCGAACGAACTACATATCAAAACGAAGCTCGTAACATGAGCTATCTAAACATGGCAGTGGTCATAATCTAGCAGGGGGTTCTCGGGTCCTAATGCTATGCACAAAAACAGTCCAAAGAAAATCAGGACGTTACGACGGCTATGTTTACGCGATTTCCAAATTTTAAACCATACAAAACCAACCACAAACCAACCTCAAATCCAACACACAACAAACATCCATCCTTATCACATCATAACAACCCCAACCAATTCAATTTAATCATTCATACTTATGCTTAAACTTAACTTTAATCATACTTAAGTTCCTTTAAATCAAAACCACAACAATTACCATTCCATTTCACTACCATTCCAAATCCCAAACTCTAAATCATAACAACAAACTACAATATCAACCCACTAATCAAAATCATCTTATAATATATAGGAATCTAGGGTTTGGAGATGGTATACCTTCCTTGAAGTGGTGGGTGGAGCTAGGAAGCCTTAAGAAGCTTTGAGAAGTCTTAAGAATGCTTGGATCTTCAAGAAAAACAAGAAAAGGTTCAAGTTAAAAACTTGAAAACACTATTCATTGTCTTCTTCTTTGATTAAATGAAGAAGATTGAGAAAGAATTAATGGCTTAAACTCATGATATAGTCCTAACTAAGCATGAAGATGATTAGGGAATTATCTTACCAATTTAGGAAGCTTGGATCTTGGATTTTGAATTTCTCTTGCCTTTTGAATAGTGAAAAGCCGTGAGCAATGAAGAACAAAGCCTTGGTTGCTTTTGATTTTTGATGAAAATGATTTTACTTGGCTTGGTTGATTGGTTTTTGTGCTTGCTTTAGTCAATTACCTTCTTGCCCTTGGATTTGTGTGGTTACAAAGCTACCACACCTCCTTCCTTCCCATGTCATGCTTATGTCATCCTCATGATGTCATCCTCCCTTCCTTGTCCTCTTTCTATTGGTTGGATGACATCTTTCCCACTAATCCCTTTGATTAACTTCCTAATCGTTTGCCTAATGACCGCTGATCTGTTATACGGTTCGCTTAACTTTCGTTCTCGTTTATCGTTTGAAGGATCATACCCGGGATCTTATTACTTAGGTTCCCTTAACCTTTCTCAATACATTATATTCCTTTTTATGATCCTCTATTATAATCCTTTAATTTAAATCCTTTTTATCCTGTTACCTTATACTCAATTCTCTCCGTATCTTGTGGATTTCCGGGAAAAACCAAAGTGTTCGGAATTGGATTCTGACGATCTTTACATACACTTATATACTTCATAGAGTACTAATTATATCCCAGAATATCCATAACAGAACCCCTACATAGTGTGGCATGAAAAGTTTCTTCATTCAGCTAAAACACTATTCACAAGGGTTACAAAAAGTTGAAAATTTTGGGGTTATTACAGTCTCCCCTCCTTAAAAGGATTCCGTCCCGGAATCAAACAGAAAATAAATGGGGGTACTTTTCTAGCATTGTGCTCTCTAGTTCCCAAGTTGATTCTTCCACATTATGATTCTGCCATAGTACTCTGACTAGCTTGATCACTTTGTTCCGAAGCACCTGCTCCTTCTTATCCATAATCCTTACTGGCTTCTCCACGTAAGTTAGATCTGGCTGCATATCCACCTGCTCGTACTCCACTATGTGCCTGGCATCCCGATGATACCTCCTTAGCATTGACACATGGAACACATTATGAACTTGTTGCAAATTAGGGGGTAGGGCTAGCTCGTAAGCTAACTTTCCAATCCGTCTTAATATCTCAAAAGGTCCAATGTATCTTGGGCTTAGTTTTCCTTTCTTTCCGAACCTCATTAATCCCTTCCAAGGGGATACTTTCAACAGTACTAAGTCCCCTACTTCATATTCCTTGTCCTTTCGGGCTAGGTCTGCGTATTTCTTTTGTCTGTCTTGGGCTGCTACAAGTCGCCCTCTGATAAGATCCACTATATCTTTGGTCCTTTGGACCACTTCGGGTCCGAGCATCTTCCTCTCTCCTACTTCATCCCAGTATAAGGGAGATCGACACCTTCTTCCGTACAGAGCCTCATAAGGCGGCATTCCGATGCTAGCATGAAAGCTATTATTATAAGAAAACTCGATCAACGGCAAGTGATCATCCCAACTTCCTTTAAAGTCTATTGCACAGACTCTCAACATATCCTCTAGTGTCTGGATGGTCCTTTCACTCTGTCCATCCGTTTGGGGATGGTACGCGGTACTCATATTTAACTTGGTCCCCGCACATTCCTGAAAGCTCCTCCAAAATCTGGAGTTGAACCTGGGGTCTCGGTCTGAGACAATGGATGCTGGGACTCCATGTCGCGTCACTATTTCCTTAAGGTAAATGTCCACCAGTCTATCGACTGTGTATCTCTCATTGATAGGAATGAAATGAGCTGACTTTGTCAGTCGGTCTATAATTACCCAAATGGCGTCGTGATTGGCTTTCGTCCTTGGCAAGCCTACAACAAAATCCATCGCTATATGTTCCCATTTCCATTCGGGAATCTCCAGGGGTCGCAAAAGTCCACTGGGTCTCTGGTGCTCTGCCTTTACTCTTTGGCAAGTCAAACACTTGTTTACCCATTCTGCTACGTCCCTCTTCATGTTGGGCCACCAGTAATATTCCTTCAAATCCCGATACATCTTGGTACTTCCCGGGTGAATGGAATACCTTGAACTATGGCTTTCATCCAAAATCTCATCTTTAAGTTCTTGAACATTCGGAACCCAAATTCGGTAGGAGTACCTCATTATCCCTTTATCATCTTTCTCAGTATGGATCTCCTCTCCAGTCATTGACTCTCTGCCTTCATTCATTATTTTCTCCTGGCACAATCTGATCTTTTCCAATAACTCTGGCTGCATTGAGATCTCAAAAAGCTTTTCAGTTCCGGTTCCGGTTACCTTTACTTCTATTTCCATTTTCTCAAAATCCCTTATCAACTCTTCCGAAGTCGTTATCATTCTGAGTCTTTCCTTTCTACTAAGGGCATCAGCCACCACATTGGCTTTCCCTGGATGATAGAGAATCTCACAATCATAGTCCTTGATTAGTTCTAACCATCTCCTCTGGCGCATGTTGAGCTCTTTCTGCGTAAATATGTACTTGAGGCTCTTATGGTCTGTGAAAATCTCGCACTTCTCTCCATACAAGTAGTGCCTCCAAATTTTTAAAGCAAATACTATTGCCGCGAGCTCAAGGTCATGAGTAGGATATCTAACCTCGTATTCCTTCAGTTGTCTCGACGCATACGCAATAACTTTACCGTGCTGCATAAGCACACATCCTAATCCTTTATGCGACGCGTCACTATATATCATAAAATCTCCTTTTCCGTCCGGCAATGCCAATACCGGAGCCGTTATCAACCTTTTCTTTAATTCCTGAAAACTGTTCTCGCATTTCTCCGTCCATTCAAACTTCTCTGTCTTACGAGTAAGTCGTGTCAAAGGGGCTGCGATCTTCGCAAAGTCCTGTACAAATCTACGATAGTAGCCGGCCAATCCTATGAAACTCCTTACCTCTGTGGGTGTGGTTGGCCTTTCCCAATTTGAGACCGCCTCTATCTTGGAGGGGTCGACCAATACTCCTTCTTTATTGATCACATGTCCTAAAAACTGTACTTCATTCCGCCAGAATTCACACTTCGAGAATTTGGCATATAACTGCTCCTCTCTGAGTATTCCTAGAGCTATCCTCAAATGCTCTGCATGTTCTGCCTCAGTCCTTGAGTAGATCAAAATATCATCGATAAAAACTATCACACACTTGTCCAAGTATTTCTTAAATACTCTATTCATTAAATCCATGAAAGCCGCTGGGGCGTTGGTTAATCCAAAGGACATTACCAAGAACTCATAATGCCCATACCTGGTACGGAACGCTGTCTTGGAAATATCTTCGGGTTTAATCTTTAGTTGGTGATATCCAGTTCTCAGGTCAATCTTGGAAAAATAAACAGCATCCTTTAGCTGGTCGAACAGATCGTCTATTCTAGGCAATGGGTACCTGTTCTTTATGGTTAGCTTGTTCAACTCTCGATAGTCTATGCACAACCTCATGCTCCCATCTTTCTTCTTAACAAATAAAACTGGTGCTCCCCACGGAGACACACTGGGTCTTATCATACCCTTATCTAAGAGTTCCTGCAATTGGATAGCTAATTCCTTCATTTCTAACGGGGCTAACCGGTAAGGTGCTTTTGAAACTGGCGCCGTCCCTGGGGCCAACTCAATAGCAAATTCAATCACTCTATCGGGTGGTAATCCCGGAAGGTCTTGGGGGAATACATCTTCAAATTTGTTGACTACTGGAATATCTTGTAAGTTGGGCACCTCCTTCTGCGTGTCCACCACATAGGCTAGGTAAGCCTCACTTCCTTTTCGTAGCATCCTTTTGGCCTGGGCCATAGTCAAAAATTTCTGCGTCTGCCTCTTTCCTGTAAATATAACTTCTTTCTTCCCTGGGACATTTAACCTAACTTTCTTCCCTTTACAGTCTATCTGAGCATCGTTGCTAGATAGCCAGTCCATTCCCAAAATCACATCAAACTCCCCTAATTTAAAAGGAATCAGATCAACACTGAAAGATTGCTCCCCTATGCCTATCTCACAGGCGGGGTGAATCTGGTTAACAGGAATAATCTCATGATTGGCTATTTCTACTTGTAAGGGTTCTATCAAGGGTTTAGCCTTAAGTCTTAACTTACGCGCAAAGTCCCTTGATATAAAAGATTTAGTTGCTCCCGAATCAAATAAAACATTTGCACTGACTGAATTTAGAGAAAGGGTACCTGCTATCACATCTGAATCTTTCATAGCATCCTGGACTGTCATGTTGAAAGTCCTCGCAGTAGGTGGCTTATTAGAAGCAGCCCTGCTTGCTCCCGAAGCTGCTGGTTTGTTCATTGGGCATTCTCTCTTCCAATGACCTGGGCGTCCGCACTGATGACAAGTGGTGGTTGGAATGACGGCAGGGGCTGACGAAGGGCATTTGTGAGAATAGTGGCCCAGTTGCCCACACTTAAAGCAGGTTACTGGCTTTCCTTTACACTCCCCAGTGTGATTCCTTCCACATATGTTACAGGCTGGCAATGGGGGTCGAGACTGGTTGGAATAGGACATTCTTGACTTCTGGCCGCCCTGGCTCACACTCACACTCATTGGTCGCTTAAACCCAGTGTTCCTTCCTGGCAGGGACACTGCTCCTCGATTAAATCTAGTTGGGAAGCTCCTTCCTGCGGAACCTCCACCCATGCTCATACTTTTCCTCTTTATTCCTTTCTTCTCTCTTTCCTTCTGCATCTGTTCACTTCCGACTTCTACAATCGTTGCCTTTTGCACCAGAGTGGCATAGTCCGTAAGCTCAAGGATTGCCACCCTATTCTGAATCCATGGTTTCAGTCCCTGCTGAAACCTCCTGGCTTTCTTTTCCTCGGTGCTCACAAACTCCGGCACAAACCTTGATAACTCAGTAAATTTCGCTTCGTACTCTGCTACAGACAAGTTATTCTGCTTTAGCTCCAAGAACTTGAGCTCCATCTGGTTTTCCATAAACCTCGGGAAATACTTTCCCAGAAACAACTGACTAAATCTCTCCCAGGTTATAATAGCATCTGTCTCCATGTTTTTCTTGGCCTCCCACCAGTAGTTAGCTTCTCCTTTCAGAAGGTAGGTAGCAAATACAGTTTTCTGTGCCTCATCGATACTCAAAATCTCAAAAGATTTCTCCATCTCCTTTAACCATGCCCTTGCCTCAACTGGGTCGGCTGATCCGTGGAACTCAGGGGGCTTAAGGGACTTAAAAGCCCTGAAAGAGTTTGCCACAGCATTGTTACTTCCTTGAGGGGGTGGGTTGGGTTGACGTTCCAAATTCTGCCTTAGGAGTTGCATGAACTGGCTCATGGGATCCATGCCTGGGTTTGGTACTGGTTGCTCAACCTCGGTTTCTCCTTCTTCAGCCTCTATCTCAAATCCCTCAACATCATATGTTTCCTCTTCCTCTTCATACAGGGAGTCATCCTGTTCCACATAATCCTCATCTTCCTCTTCACTGTGTTCTTGGTTTCTATTGTCCTGATTATGGCTTCCCTGGTCCTCAGATCCAGGGTTCGCCCTAGTTCCGATCTTTCTTGGCGGCATGATTCTGATAATAATAAAAACAATTATTGGGAAAATTCAACGTTAGGTCACAATCATATACAACATTGTGCCTTGCACAGCTCTTATAATGGGGAGAACGTATATCGCAATTCTATTATTTTAAGAAAGTTCTAATACGAAGTGCAGTAATAATAATGATAAAACAGTGATCCCGTCACTATGGAACTGAACCGAAAGGAAACAAATATATACATAATGCGAGAAATACATAGTTTGATCTGGTCAAAAGTACAACAGTGCTACAGTCATCTATCCCAAAAGTGATACACAAGAGTCTATCTGTCTAGTCAGAAAAAGGGATGCTATATACAAGTCAACTATCCCGGAAAATTGGCTCTTACTAAGGCCTCGGCTAACTAGACAACTAGACTATTCCATCATCAATCCTGAATCACACACCGGAGCGGGTCAGCTCCCAAACCCTTTCCATCGCACGACGGAAGATATAGTCGGCCTGCCGCCTGGAGATCCTACCATGCCTGTCCCCCTGGAGCGCTCTGAGCCTCGCTCGGGATGTGAGCTCTATCCCCGTAAGCTCCCTCCTCAAGGATCGGGGTATAGAAGCCCTGGTCTCATAAGCTCGGGTACGCCTACCCGCCCTCTCTGCATCCAACTCCCTCCTGGCCTCATCTAGTCGGCCCTCGGCAACAGCCACTCGGGTCCTCAATACATCCTGAACATATCCATGAGCTAACGAAGACTGCCTGTGGGCAGGGTCAAGAGGTGGTGAATCCGGAGCCGCTGAGGGTGCCTCCTCGGTCTGCCTAGGCTCGGAAGTATGGGTCTCTGAGCTGTCATCATCAGGAATCCAAGATAGTGGTGGAGGGGTAGGGGCTCTGACCACCTGAAGTGTGGGTAAAGGGATACCAGCATACACTACCATAGGTCCAACACGCTCCTCAGCTACTGGGACCTCATCCGGGTCCTCCTCATCTGGAATAGCAATAACCTCTGTCTCTGACTCCTCTGAGGGGTCCTCCTCATCTGAAACAGCAATGACCTCCGTCTCAGGCTCCTCTGAGGGGTCCTCCTCATCCTCCTCCATCTCAGGCTCCTCCTGATCCTCAACATCTAGCAATGCCTCATCATGCTCACGCTCGAACATCTCTGGGTCCTCTATCTCAGGCGCCTACACATTAAACGAGCTAAGTTACTATCATGATACTTATAAGGGTTCCCGTAAGGGTTTTAACTGTCAGCACTACTTTAAGTAGTCCGACCATGAACTTGGCAAGAGTTCTTATTATCTTTGTGAGTTTATTATTATATCGTCGCATCATCTCTGAGGTTTATAACGCTTGGCTCTGATACCATTTCTGTAACACCCCCAGATCCGGGGTCGGGGATCCGGGTTGTCACGGTCTTTCTTTCCACAATATCACTTCACTTAATTAATAATAAATAACCTCATGTTGTGACCCCACACTAACACACACCACAACCCGTTATAGTCTCAGAGATGAAATTGAAATAAGTACAAGTCTTTGAATCCACAATTTAAAATTATTACAACCCAAAATGATTACTTGATAATTTACAGTTAATTGCCATTATCTGCCACAAGTTATAATTATACATAATTTGATTCTCAAAAGTAGATGGTCTGAACTACAATGGATCTACCTCTGCAGCTATAGCAGCTACAACATCATCGGGAAGACGCGGGACGCTTCCCACGCGCTTGCGCTGGGTCTGCTGGAGTCTGACCATCTCTCCTAACTGTTGTTGTGTGATGAAGAAATAAAGCAAGAGTGAGCCTTACAGCTCGCAAGATAATATGTAGTGATAACAATAATACAAGTATCTAAATGGATACTTACTAGAATCTTTATCGTGTGTAAGATAATTACTTACTAGATATAAGTAAAAACAAGGAATGAAGTTACCAATACTTCCCCACACTTATATCATTTATAAAGCTACTTGAACTATCACCGTTTAAAGTATTATAAGATTTACGAGGTCATCCCATAGATGAGACCACAAATAAAACTTAAAAATATTTGATCTTTGAAATATTTTGAAAAGAGATGAAGTTACGAGATACTTCATTCAATGGATACACCAATAAAAATGTTTGACCCTGTCAATGCTTCGGCAACCACCCATTAGTAGCCTTTCGATCGAAATGCTACGGGTAGTGTTGCAGAATTATCCAAATGGATGATGAACTCATTACGGGAGTTTACCGCGCCAGGAAGACCACTTACGATGATCAGTCTTAGTAGTACAACCCCACCATTTTCTACATGTAGAGGAGAACCTGTCGGATTTACTTGTCAACCGAACACTGAACTCCTAAGGAATGGACCGCCTTAGCGGAACTTCCAGGCCATTTGGGCCAATATAATAAGGCTGGGCCGGCGCTACTCGACCACTTACGCCACTCCTAGTTCAGATGAAATCCATGACTCTGAAACGTAAAGCTCGTTTCCCCCTTTCCCCAAGTAGAAACTTGTTGATACGGCTCCACCAAGAAGTCGTATCTAGTTGGAAAGAAAAACTCACCGATATTTCCCAGGCGATACCTGTTAATGGATTAACTTGTTCCAAGAATTTTACTTCCCGAATATTGGGTAAGTAATCAAAAACTCTTTTACCAAGACAGCAACCTTGTTGCGAATATAAAACACGCCACCGAGCCGGATCCCCCATGTTTTGAGCGAGTATTTAAATCCCCTTTTTAAAAGGAAGATCTTAAATATAAAATAGTTTTGGGATCCGCTCTAACTTTTGAAAATCATTTTAAAGACTCGAAAACACTTTAAAGAGTGTTTGGAGTAAAACTGATTTAATGAAGTAAATCAGTCCCCAGAATATTTAGAAAATGACTGAATATTAATATTTAAATAATATTCCCATAAAGAATAATCTTTATAAAAATAATTGAAGTAGAAGTATTAAAACTTATACTTGAAATGAGTACTAAATAATCAAAGATATACTTATATGAAAGTATTATCTTTAGTTGAATAATCGAAAATAAGTTTGATTATTGACACCTTATTCTTTAATAAAATAAAGAATATATCTCAGCAAATACTCGGAGTCATAGATCCTCAAATGAATATTCAAATAATATTCAATAAATAAAATAAGCTGAGTAATAAGCCCTCAAATGAATATTCGAAATAATATTCATTAAATAATAAGCCGAGTCATAATACCTCGAATGAATATTATAAATAATATTCATTAAATAAAATAAAGGAGTCATACATCCTCAAATGAATATCCAAGTAATATTCAATAAATAATATAAAGGAGTCATACATCCTCAAATGAATATCCAAGTAATATTCAATAAATAATATAAAGGAGTCATAAGTCCTCGAATGAATATTCAAGATAATATTCATTAATAAAATAAAGTTATCGAATAAACCTTATTCGATTAATAGTTTGGAAAAACTATAACCATATATATATATATAAATATATATATATATATATATCCATATCCATATATACAAAAATCTACTCGGGATCCTCGACTCCCGGTTTTAGAAAATATTTTCACCTTTGGGTCCCTATACTAAGGGTATATGCAAGTTACCGCTATCCTCTAGCATAGGTATTATCAACTGAACCAACAGATATATATTTCAAGAATATGAAACAGGCATGCATATATACCATATCACATGCTACAATATATCGCAAGAATTTGCTAAATAACCAATATGCATTTATCGCAAGATCATGCATATACAAATGTATACATCACAACAACAGTATAACGGATAAAATACTTGCCTGAGCGACTTGGGGGTGAGAAAGGCTCGGGACGAGTCTGGTAACCTATAAACAACAAGTAAGTTGGAATTAAACCAAAATCACTTGTAAATCTATACTTTAACTAACTTAGACTATAACGCTTGTTTTGCGCTCACCGATTCGCTTAAGTCACTCGGGTACCCTCGGCTCCACCATTTTTAATAATTTAACCTTTACGAGTTTTAAAGCGATTCCTTCGCGAATGTCTTACCAACTGCCTAACACACTTACCATAAATGTTTCATACATTAATTAACCCTTTTTGGTCTTTAACCTACATTTCAAAGTAAGGCGAGGGAAAAAGTTTCGTTCGCGAAACGCCGTTACTTGAAACGGTCGTTTCTCCTAAACCGTGCATCGGAATCGAACGAACTACATATCAAAACGAAGCTCGTAACATGAGCTATCTAAACATGGCAGTGGTCATAATCTAGCAGGGGGTTCTCGGGTCCTAATGCTATGCACAAAAACAGTCCAAAGAAAATCGGACGTTACGACGGCTATGTTTACGCGATTTCCAAATTTTAAACCATACAAAACCAACCACAAACCAACCTCAAATCCAACACACAACAAACATCCATCCTTATCACATCATAACAACCCCAACCAATTCAATTTAATCATTCATACTTATGCTTAAACTTAACTTTAATCATACTTAAGTTCCTTTAAATCAAAACCACAACAATTACCATTCCATTTCACTACCATTCCAAATCCCAAACTCTAAATCATAACAACAAACTACAATATCAACCCACTAATCAAAATCATCTTATAATATATAGGAATCTAGGGTTTGGAGATGGTATACCTTCCTTGAAGTGGTGGGTGGAGCTAGGAAGCCTTAAGAAGCTTTGAGAAGTCTTAAGAATGCTTGGATCTTCAAGAAAAACAAGAAAAGGTTCAAGTTAAAAACTTGAAAACACTATTCATTGTCTTCTTCTTTGATTAAATGAAGAAGATTGAGAAAGAATTAATGGCTTAAACTCATGATATAGTCCTAACTAAGCATGAAGATGATTAGGGAATTATCTTACCAATTTAGGAAGCTTGGATCTTGGATTTTGAATTTCTCTTGCCTTTTGAATAGTGAAAAGCCGTGAGCAATGAAGAACAAAGCCTTGGTTGCTTTTGATTTTTGATGAAAATGATTTTACTTGGCTTGGTTGATTGGTTTTTGTGCTTGCTTTAGTCAATTACCTTCTTGCCCTTGGATTTGTGTGGTTACAAAGCTACCACACCTCCTTCCTTCCCATGTCATGCTTATGTCATCCTCATGATGTCATCCTCCCTTCCTTGTCCTCTTTCTATTGGTTGGATGACATCTTTCCCACTAATCCCTTTGATTAACTTCCTAATCGTTTGCCTAATGACCGCTGATCTGTTATACGGTTCGCTTAACTTTCGTTCTCGTTTATCGTTTGAAGGATCATACCCGGGATCTTATTACTTAGGTTCCCTTAACCTTTCTCAATACATTATATTCCTTTTTATGATCCTCTATTATAATCCTTTAATTTAAATCCTTTTTATCCTGTTACCTTATACTTAATTCTCTCCGTATCTTGTGGATTTCCGGGAAAAACCAAAGTGTTCGGAATTGGATTCTGACGATCTTTACATACACTTATATACTTCATAGAGTACTAATTATATCCCAGAATATCCATAACAGAACCCCTACATAGTGTGGCATGAAAAGTTTCTTCATTCAGCTAAAACACTATTCACAAGGGTTACAAAAAGTTGAAAATTTTGGGGTTATTACAATGAGGAAAGGTTTAGGCTTTTAGGAATCAAGGCTCAAGATAGGGTGAAAGCCGACATTCATCACAAATCATTAACTGGATCTCAAAGGATCTTTCAAGTGGAAAACAAGAATCTATTCAACTCTAGGAATCAATTATATGATTGATAACAATATCGGAAGGTAAATTAACAATATGAAATCTTAAATAAAAGCTCAAGTCTTTAATAAGTGAATGGAATTGAAAATCTGCAGGGCGCTATGAGCAATGAAGGGTGATCAGCCCGCATCAAAGCTCCGAACTACATAACAAGTGATTCACAACTATTGAGGATCCTCGGCACACATTGGCCATATAAAACCATCATGCTCTCCGCTACTGATGTTTTAACTGTGACTGGCGCCTCAGTCTTACCAGAACATACCATCCAATTCCTTTGAATCAATTCATTTTAATTTCAAAAGGTTCTTGATCAGGGACAAGATAACAAGTATATGTATTGTCAAGGTTCAAGTGTCAAGTTGTCTAAAATGAGGGATTGTTATTAAGATCAAGGTTTCCAAAAGAACTAACTCAAATTTATGAGGGGTTTAGGGTTCACATGTTATATTAAGGGACTATTATAGGGTATTCAAGTGTGTGAAGAATTCAAGTTACTCAAGACATTTCGCAAGGGAATTCATAAAGGTTCTATTAGGGTTTACAAGATTATAGGGTGACAAAGGAAATAGGCAAAGTAATCGGGTATGAATCAATCGAGTGGTTGTAAACGGTCGAGAAGGATTCAAGAACAAGTTATCACAAGAATCAATATTAGGGTTTCTCAAAAATCAATAACAGGTGTATCACAAGTATAAAAAAAGAATCACTACTTTATCATGTCATTAGCAATATCAATTCATAAGACAAGGAAGAGTTACTTGCCTTAAATCGCTTTCCTGCTTTACTGAAATTGAAACTGAACTACTGAAGTTGAACTACTGCCACCTAAGTTTCCTTTCCCTTTCTAGCCTGAATGCCTCCACTATTTGAATCTACAATCCTGAATGTCTCCGCTATCGGAATCTACAATCCAAAACATAATCCCTAATTAGATACTTATTCGCACTCGACGTTCCTTGAACGTCTAACGATTATCCTAACTCGCATTAAAGCTTAACTTATATACACGAGTATAATCACAGAATATTCACATAGCACTTAGTAGTACATACTTATATACTTAACTCGTATATTCAAGCATAATCATAGAGTACTCATATAACACATAGTGAGTATATACTTGTATACTTAAATCTACATCTTAACAAAACAATCACGATCTAAATAATTCAACAACCAAACAACTATTCCTTCATTTTTAACTATAAAATTCGAACCGAAACAAATGGTACGGAGCCAAGAAATCAACATGCAACCACTTAACTTGACATGCAACTAGTTAAACATCTTTTAAACACCAAATCAATCTTACACAAACCATATAATTAGACTCTAAAATCAAATTGACCAAACAACTTGAATCAACCCTTTTTAATACCATATACCATTCGGCTTTTTCAATAAAACGCAAACAATTTATCAAATAACGACATGCAAGGTTAAATTTATAATTTAAACCTATTTTAATCCATTCCAAACAAGAACACTTCTTGAAATCATTTCTTTTAAATCAAAAACCGAACCAAAACATTATTTTTGAACAAAATCTTAACATGCATAAATCCAATCATTTATTCCTTGGAAAACTGAATGAAATCCGTGCTTTTAATAATCAAAACTTAACTTATTCATACTTATCTACTCACATATCCAATATAAACCAAATTCTATTTCCAAATTAAACAATAACCCAATTAACAACAAAACAACTTGTAGAATCGACATGCAATCAATCAACTCAACATGCAATACTCTAAATCATAAATCCAACTTAATTAAACCCATGATCTAATCATTTAATCCATCTTCTTTCCAAACAAAACAAAATATAACTTGATTACACTTAGGACTTTCGTGCATACAAGGAAACCAACTCAAAAACAAGGGTTTTTATATATATATATATATCATTAAGACCAATCGAACATTAAAACCTTTTTGCAAAACTCATTCATTCGAACCAAAAACCAAATCTTTGAACCAAAACCCTTTATAAACTTTGAATCAAAATCAAAACCCACCTTTTTTATAGCAAAATTCGAATCTATCTCCAAAATAAAACCAAGAAAATCACACAACTTATGTACTATACTCTCTTTTAAGATCATACACTAAGAAATTGTATTTTCTTAGATATAACCAAGAGATGTTGATGCAAAAACTTCCTTAAATGCTTACATTCAAAGAGTATATGGATATATAATTGAAAATGATAAAGATTAATGGCAAGATATTTGAACTCTAAGTAGATTTTGGTGTTGCATGTAGGATAGAGAAAGAGAGAGAGAGAGAGAGAGAGAGAGAGAGAGAGAGAGAGAGAGAGAGAGAGAGAGAGTTCGGGTGAGAGAAAAAAGAAGAGAGGGAGAGAGCCGAGAGAGAGAGGGAGGAGAGAGGGGAGAGAGTGGAAAAGAAATTAGATGAGTGAAGTGGTGAGTGAAATGACAAGCTTTTAAATTGATTCTCCCATGTGCAAAGTTAGTGAATTTTGGAATTTACCAATCTATCCTTCTCCTAATACTAGCACAAAATGCATGCAAGGCTAGAGTGGTAATTTGGTTAGGTAAAAAAAGAGTTAGTGGGGTGAAAAATGACACAACTACCCTTCTCTTATATTGTGATTGGAAATGCATGCAAGGGCAATTAGGTAATCTAATAATTATTAATCTAATTAATTACAAAGAATACATTTTATAAATAAAACCATAAATCTGTAAATAACAAGAGTGACATCATAAAATATCTTAGAATTTTAGGAATTTAATAAAATAAAATTCGAAATTTATAAATAAAAATAATTTTAAAAACTATTTTTCTTAACGAATAAAAATGCATTTATAACCTATATAAATAACAATTAATGCACTTCTTATTTCTAAAATTCCGAATAATATCATACAAGCATATAATCACATAATCATGCACCTAAACATTGATTCACATATCACATATCATAATGAAATATAGTTAATCATATAATTTTCCTTTTTACTAATATTCATTCTTCGCGTAACGGGTCACGTCCTAACTGACGGCCCGACGCTGAGCGATTTTAACTATGCTTCATGTTATTCCCTAACAATACAAAAAGAATTACAAAATGGGGGTTGAATATAATTATGGCTACTTTTTCAAGATTTTAAATCAGTTCTAACTCGACAAATATATAAGTGTTTGATTTGCAGATTACGGAATGAATTAGTTATATAAATCAAAACACAAAGTAATAAAAATACAAGCTTTTAAAACTTTCTGGTGGATTTGAAAGTATCCACCATATATATATATATATATATATATATCGAATGAGAACTCTGTGAAGCTTAAATAGCTCACAGCTGCTTACAAGTAGAACAAACAAACTATAGAGAAATTCTTGACAAGTACAGTTTTTTCTATCTCTCTTTTTAAATGTGTTTGCTTAGTTGAATGTTCTACTAGCTACACTTGGTTTATATATCACCAAGTTTACATGACAATAAGACAAGATAATAAAACAAAACATATCTAGTCAAACTTCATGCTGCTTCACTACTCTATTCCAGCATCTTTGAATATCTTCAAAATAGCATGGAAATGATAATGCTTCTTTGTTCTCAAATCCATGCTTAACAGGATGCCACATTCCTTTTGCAAACACCCAACATATGTGACTGTGTTGTCACTGTCAACATATATTTGAATTTGATTATCCGTCGGGTACATATTTGTCATTCGTCGGGTAGCTTTGTTTATCATCCGTCGGGTGGTTTTATTGATCATCCGTCGGGTAGCTTTGTTGATCATCCGTCGGGTAGCTTTGTTGATCATCTGTCGGGTAGCTATTTGTCACTTGACTCCAATTCACTTACACAGACATCTCATATTTACAATTAATCAACCTATTCTGCATATCTACTAGTAGTCAACATGACTCATATGCTCCTACAGAATCTACATAAAGTTGTTTGCAGAAATGTGCTACAGATCTTATTTTTACATAAGCTACTCACCCGGTGGATATCAAATTGTCATCGGTCGGGACTATATTAAATCATCCGTCGGAACTATATTTGATTATCCATCGAGTGCTACAAAATTCACTAAGTTAAATCTACTAAGGTGTTTTGTTTAATTTATCATCAAGTTCGCAACATATTCCTAACAATCTCCCCCAATTTATGTCTACTGGAATTATAGCCATAAATTAAGAGAAAATTGATGATAACAAAACACCCTAAAAAATAAAGATTAAAAGTAGTAGATAAAACTGATAAGTGCTGCATTATTTGCTGAAAATTGAATAAAACAAAGTATACAAAGAAGTTGCTCATAATCATTATCAAGGTACTCCTCTAGTCTGAGCAGATAAGTCTATTTCCTTGATTGTCTGGATTTCTTCTCAAGCCTCCTATTGTTCTCTTCAATCTGATTTTAGAGTTGTCTGTGGAACTCAAGTTCATCAGCTTCTGAGAGATCTAGAATTTTTTGCATTTCCAATAGAGTCTCATTGCTAGAGATACTCAACTGGTCCTCCAATCTGGAGAATCTTCTTACTCCCTTTTCATCCTTGAATTCCATCAGCCAATAAGGCCTCAAATGCATTCTCTTTCCTGTGAAGGGAATTGACAGAGTTTTTGGTAGTGCATCTTTGGCTTTAATACTCCTCAGCTCCTCAATTT
The DNA here is from genome assembly GCF_009905375.1 of Apium graveolens. NCBI lineage: Eukaryota > Viridiplantae > Streptophyta > Magnoliopsida > Apiales > Apiaceae > Apium > Apium graveolens. The sequence goes on along the minus strand of NC_133648.1, from coordinate 75,708,411 downwards.
TCTTTAGAACTAATCTCCTTGCAGTCATATTGTATCCAAAGTTCTTTTTGAAAGATGAGTAGATCTTTATTAGAATATATTGGCTTTCTAGAAGAATCCTGTGAAGTGGCCATAATATCTTTTTTTCTCCCTTATATTTAAACACCAGCCTTTCAGGAAGATGTCTGTGAGCATCAATTCCTCTTACTTCTTCCAATTCATCTAGGTAGAGGTTTATGTCAGAGAACTCCTTGATGTCACAGAGGTATAACAAATCTCCATTGTTGACTATAGATTGAGATTTGGTTAGGGTCTTGGATCTAAGAGACACAGGCTTCACTTTCTTGCTTGCTCTAGTCTTTGTCTTCTTTGGCTTGTTGAAGATTGGAAAGTTTAGTTCAGGAATTGGAAAACTATCCCAGTCTACTGGCTCATCCTTTGGAATTATGGGCTCACCATGAATATTCCTTGTTGGATCCACCACCTTGAATTCTTCAAATACCATTGAGGGTTTCGATGTCTGAGTTGAAGTTGTAGACTTTTTAGGAATGTAGTCTTCCATTTCCTCATCACTGAAGTCTAATTTTCTTTTGGAGTGGAGTTTGTATCTAAATCTTCTTTTCTGTTGTGGTTCATCTTGCACTTTTTGATCTTGAGGTTCAGCAATTACAGATGGTTGTGCAAAAATCTCAGTTGTAGTCTTTACAGCTTGAAGTTTGGCCAAGATAGCAGCTTGCTCCTTCTTTTGTTTGAGCTTCTTAGCATCTAAGACAACTTGCTTCTTTTCTTTCCTAATTCTTTCCTTCTCTTTCTTTTTAGCTTCTACAAACTGAGGGTGTTCGACCACTACACAGATTTCTTTACTATTTCTATAAATTTTGGCAATTCTTTTTTTAAGTGCTGAATCAGCTGGATCCTTGAAAAATGCAATTGACCTAGCTAACAGCTTCTTCTCATATAGCCTAGGTGTTCCATACACAATATCCATAGGATTTTTGTCTGAAAACTCTGAGTAGTTTCTTTTAGGCTTCATGATCAGCTTTCCTTTTGGAGATTTGATGCAAGATTTTGGACCCTTTTCCAGATAATTCAAACTCATTTCATTCACAGAGATGTTCTTGACTTGAGAGTGATGATTAAAGAATTTGTCTGGTTTCTGAATTGGTCCAAATTTTTGTTGAATTTCTGCATCTATTTTCTTCCATTTTTCTTTTAATTCCTTCTCAGCTGCTGCTACATCAATCTTTAGCAGTTTGTCATTTGTTTCCAGTTTTGCTGCTGCCAGATTTATGATGTCAATGCTGTTCATGGTTGGTGGCTTTGTGAAAGCAATTTTTGGCACAATTACTTTGCTGACTTGGATGTTGAGCTGTTTCTCCCCCTCACTAGATGAGCCTTTCTCCCCCTTTTTGTTAGCATCAAGTTGGAGAGTGGCAGGGAGTTGAGCATCCACCAACTGTTGGAGTAGAGCAGTCTGAGTTTCTTAATTAGCAAGTATCTTGGCCACTGACTTCTCCACATCAGATGATCTAGAGTCCATGGCCTCAACCTTTCTATTGACATTAGCCTCCTTCCTTAGCTTCTGAGCTATCTCAGCCATGGTGGTTCGAGGAAGTCTAGCATCCAACCTTGCTATGAAATCCTGTTTTACTTCATAGACTTCCTGCTTGATTTCATCCACACTTTGACTGTGTTGGAGAGCTTGAATCTTATGCAGCTGGAGTGCTTCAAGATGTGCTGTAAGTAGCCTCTTTGCGCTGACATTTGTGGATGCTTGAATGGCTGTTTGGGTGTCATAAATCAGCTTGAATAGTGTTGATTGGAGATGTGAGTAGGAACATTCTTTTGTTCGCATCCAGGCAGGAACATCTGCATCTCCCCCTATGCTCATGCTGTCTTCCTCATCATCCCCACTAGCATGCCCAAATGAGTCTTCAGCCAGTTCAAAATCACTGCCAGTAGTTGAAGGCATAGCAGTGATTGCATCCTTTGCTCTTTGTAGAGATTGAGTAGTGTGCACCAAATTGAGCATTTTTTCAGCCTTCTCATTGCCCTGTACAGCTAGAGTTTGATAAGCTTTAATAGGATGAGTAAATGTCTCGGCATCTAGGGAAATAGAATCTATGAAAGCTTGATATTCTTGCTGAAATAGTCTTTTTCTTTCTGCATCACTGAAATTCATTGACTCACTTGAAATGGTGTCCATCCTTATCTCTCCAGTACCTGCATTTCTCTCATGATCTTTCTGTTTTTGTATCAAGGGCTCCCCTTGGCTTCCCAACCTCACACCCTCACCTTCACCATCTATGGTGGGACTCCCCTCACTCACTTTTGTCAGTCCTGAAGAAATGGACTGCATAGGTTCACTCATTTTCTCTCCTTTTTCTTGGGAGCAACCCAGCCTCTCACTGAGTTCACTCCGTTCCCTCAGTCCTAAGAGTGATTGTAATACTACTAAGTCCTCTGTACTTGTGATAATTGAAGAAATTTGAAGTTGTGCAGAGACTCCCGACAGATGAGGAATATCCATCGGGGTAGTAGTTTGGCTAGCCGACGGATGACTGCTATTATGCACATCCGTCGGGATACAATCACTACTCGACGGATGAATGATATTCACCGAGATAGAAGAAATGAATGAGTTTGGAGTGGAGACTATTGTAGACTCTGTGCAGATTGATGAAAATTTGGGCACAGATGTCTCAATAGACTCAGAAAGAATTGGCAAGTGAGCCAAAAAATCATCTAAAAGATGATGCTCACTTGCTTGAATTTTTGGCTTCTCCAACAGAGTTAAAGATGGAGAATTTGGAAGTGATGTATTGATCATGTCAACATCCAGTGAGTGTGTGGGTGAATTTGGTATTTCAGGTTCTTCAATTATTAAGGATTTTGGTTGTGACTCCACATTTATTGGAGTCACATCAATCTGACTTTGAGAAGGTGCAGTGATTGGGTCTTTAGCACTAATTCACACTGTGTGTGTTCCCTGTGCATCCCCAAGGGTTTTTGATCTTTTCTTTATAGCATAAGTTTGTGGTGAACTAGTGTCCCTAACCCTCTTGGCCTGTGCTCCTGGTTGGGAGCTTGTTTCAATAGTAACATCCTTCTAGGAGAATGAAACTAGAAATGAGCTAATTTCCTTATTAGCAACCATAATTTGTTGGGAAACTGTTGTGTGGCTAGGCTTGGGTACACTCATCTCACCAGCCTTACCCTGTCCTTCACCTTGCTTACTCACCTTCACACTCCCCTCTTTGTGTTTAGTAGATTTTGCAACTGGTTTCTTTTGAGAGAAACCAGAGGGGGCTTTCTTAGATTTGGATTTTGAAATTATTGGTTTGGTAGCTTTGGTAGGCATATGTTGGGTCATTGACACAGATGCCATAGATACACTAGAAGGCAAAGAAATGTGTGAGGTTGGAAGAGTGGAGACAATAGAGCTTACCTCACTTACCTGAGGACCCTCCATGACTGGAAAATAGAAGAGGGGCCCTCTTTGTGGTAATTAGCTCTATTAAGATCTGCAGTAATCCTTCTTTCTTGAACCCAACAATTTAGCTTGTTGGTTGGGTTCTCAACAACAATGTTCTCAATAAGATGGTTAGCAAGCATCATAAAGAATCTAGCATAATAGACACTTTTACCTCCCTTATTAAGCTCTCCTAACTTATAACCTAACTCAAACACACTGAAATTAAAGTACTTATCAGTAACTAGCATGTAAAGCATGTTAAGCTTGGAAATGTTAACAGAGTCCAAATTGTTAATTTTACCAGAGAAAACTTTAGTTTTCACATCACACAGATAACTCCATTCTTTTCTAAGACCTAACCTCCTAATTTCACTTAACTTAGAGGTAGAAAGTGCATAGCCCATGAAATTTAGCATGTTAACTATATCAGTGTCTGTGTGTGGAACAGTAGCAGTATTATCTGGAATTCTAAAGCATGCTTTGACAATGCCACTATTAATGCAAAACTGCTTACCTTTGAGAGTGAAAGTTATGGTCTTGTCAGTAGAGCTGTACACTGCAGTTGTCCATATCTCCTCCACAACTTCATAGTAGATTGTGGGTGATTCCAGCATAGTATAACTGAGTTTAGAGCTCTTCACAAAATCCATCATCTTGTGAAACTCTCCAGACTGTTGAATCTCCTTGTTCACAAGAACTGTGAAGTTGTTCTTTTCATAGATATATCCAGTTTGAAATATGATTTTGACTACTGGTGCCATTGTTAGAGAATGAGAAATTTGCAGAGAGAATATTTGCTTTGGAGAAGAAGGGAAGTTAGAACAATTGAACTGAGAATGATAAAAGAGTAGATTAAAAATGAATTATGCTTTTATACTATCTCAGAATTAAACTGTCAAAAATAATAAAGTGAAATAAAGTAACCAATCAAAATAGCCCAAAATAGCCGTTTAAAAATAAATAAATTGTAAAAATTATGTCACTTATCCGTCGTGTTGTGCTTACAAACTGTAAGTATACTCGATGGATAACGTTCAGAGTTTTAACGGCTAAGATTGAGACAATTCGACGGATGAGGATAAATCAATTATCTGTCGGGTTATGAAATAATCCAGAAAAGTAATTGATTTTTATTAATAAATAATATTTCGACGGATGATCAAATTCGATGGATAATGAGCATCCGTCGAGATGTAAATTTTGACTTAGCCAAAATGTCATCCAAAACAGAAAATCAATTAAGTTTCTGGGTGCATCAAAACTTGCAAAAATATCTGAAATAATTCAAGAATAATTAAGCATACCTAACTCACTTACCAACCTTGAAAAGGTGGATTCATCAAGTGGCTTGGTAAATATATCTGCAAGCTGCTTTTCACTTGGAACAAAATGAAGTTCCACAATACCATTCATCACATGCTCCCTCATGAAGTGATACTTGATGTCTATGTGCTTTGTTCTTGAATGCTGCACTGGATTTTCAGTGATGGCAATTGCACTTGTGTTATCACAGAAAATGGGAATTCTCTCCACTTGTAGACCATAGTCCAATAATTAGTTTTTCATCCACAAAATCTGTGCACAGCAACTGCCAGCAGCAATATATTCAGCTTCAGCTGTAGAAATATAAACTGAATTTTGCTTTTTACTGAACCAGGACACAAGCTTGTTCCCTAGAAATTGACAGGTTCCTGTTGTGCTTTTTCTGTCTATTTAACAACCTGCATAATCTGCATCTGAATAACCAGTTAGATCAAACCGGAATCTCTAGGGTACCAAATGCCAAGTTTTGGTGTTCCCTTGAGATATCTGAAAATTCTTGTAATAACCCCAATTTTTGGAATTTTTGAAACACGGATGAATAGTAACTTTTACTGATGATGCTGATTAAGGAAAATTATCAGACCACGCTATATAGGAGTACTGTTATGGAAATTCTAAGATCGTATTAGTATTCCATAAAGTAAATAAGTGTATGTAAAGATCGTCAGAATCCAAATTCGAACACTTTGATTTTTCCCAAAAATCCACCAGATACCGAAAGGATTGAGTATAAGGTAACATGATTAAAAGGATTTAAATTCAAGGATTATAAGAGGGGATTATGAAAGGAATATAATGTATTGAGAAAGGTTAAGGGAACCCAAGTAATAAGATCCCGGTTATGATCCCTCAAATGATAAACGAGAACGAAAGTTAAGCGAACCGTATAACAGATCAGCGGTCATTAGCCAAGTAATTAGGGGTTAATCAAAGGGGTTAGTGGATGATGCTGTCATCACACCAACAAGAGGAAGACAAGTGTAACAAGATGACATAAGAGGATGACATAAGCATGACAAAATGGGAAGGAATTGTTGGTTGATTGTAAGCCACACAATTTTTACCATGGTAAAAGGTTAATTAACAAAACAAAAGGAAGCAACCAAGCCAACAATAATCATAACACAAAAATCAAATTTGAGAAGTTGACTTTGTATTTCTAACAAGAAGCTCTCGGCCTCTTTACTTTTTCAAAGAAAAGAAAATCCAAATTCAAGTTTCAAGCTTTGATAATTAGTGAGGTAATTATCCAAGGTTCCTTGTACATAGATATAGATATCCTATGAATCTAAGCTTCCATTTCCTTCACAATCTCTTCCAATAATTCATGGAAGAAGAGAGTGAATAGAGTTTTCTAGAACTTGAAATTTTGATCTTGTGTTTTTGTTTAGATAAAGCTTTAGTAAGGATTTCCCAAGGTTGTTTCAAGCTAATTAGTTACTCCTACTCACAAGAAAGGTATAATCTCTTAACCTAGCCTTATTATTGAATTTTAAGAGCTTGTTATGAGTAGTATAGTTCATGAGAAGCATGATTATTTTATATTTAGAGTTGGGTTGGTTTTGTAATGTTTTTGAAGTAGTAAATCTTGATTATTGGTTAATGAACTTAAGTATAGCTTTTAGTTCATGACTGAGAGTAGTATAAATTGGAGATCTTGAGATGTTGGGGCTGTTGTAGTAAAGTATGGATGGAGTTTGGTTGTAGTAATTATTGTGGGTTGATTGTGGATTGATTTGGAGTAGTATAAATTTTGGTAATCGTGTAAATATAGCCGTCGTAATGCCCGATTTACCTTAGACTGCTTTTTTTCTTAACATCAGGACCCGTGAACTCACTGTTAGGTTTTGACCATTTCCATGATTAGATAGTTCATGTTACGAGCTTCGTTTTGATATGTGGTTCGCTTGAATCCGATGTACGGTTTAGGAGAAACGACCGTTTTAAGTAACGGCATTTCGCGAACGAACCATTACCCCTCGCCTTACTTTGAAACCTTAGTTAAGGCCCTTAAATGACTAATTGGAGTATGAAACAATTATGTAAAATGGATTAGGCAGTTGGTAGGGTACTCGCGAAAGAATCGCCTTAAAATTCTTAATGATTAATTTATTAAAAATGGTGGAGCCGAGGGTACTCGAGCGACTTAAGTAAATCGTTAAGCGCAAAAGCGAACGTTAGGGTCTAATTGGTTAAAGTATAGATTCTTAAGCGACTTTGGTTTAATTCCAACTTATATGTTGTTTATAGGTTACCAGACTCGTCTCAAGCCTTTTATCACCCCCAGTCGCTCAGGCAAGTTTTCTACCCGTTATACTATTGTTGTGATGTAAATATATGTATATGCATTATCTTGTGATAGATACATGATTGTTATTAGCAAATCTTGCGATATATTGGAGCATGCTGATATGGTATATATTCATGTCTGTTTTGTAATCTTGATATCTAATTGTTGATTCAAATGCTTATAAGTTGCATAATACCTATGCTAGAGATAAGCAGTAGTTGCGTATACCCTTAGTATAGGGGACCCAAAGGTGAACATTTTCTAAACCGGGAGTCGATGTTCCCGAGTATAATATATATATATATTTATATATATATACACAGATATAGTTTTCAAAATTATTAATCAAATAAGGTTTATTCGATAACTTTATTTTACTTAATGAATATTATTTTGAATATTCATTCGAGGACTTATGACTCCGCTTATTTTATTAAATAATATTCTTTATTTTATTAAATAATAATGTTTCGATAATCAAACTTATTTTCGATTATTCAAATAAAGATCGTACTTTCGTATAAGTATATCTTTGGTTATTTATTATTCATTTCAAGTATGAGTTTTAAAACTTCTACTTCAATTATTTTTATAAAGATCATCCTTATGGGAATATTATTTAAATAATAATATTCAGATATCCTCCAACATATCGAGACTGATTTATTTTATTAAATTAGCATTACTCTAAACATTCTTAAAAATATTTTCGAGTCTTCAAAATGATTTTTAAAAGTTAGGGCGGATCCCAAAACTCATTTTCAAATTTAAGATCTTCCTTTCGAATGGGATTTAAATACTCGCTCAAAACCTGAGGGATCCGGCTCTGTGGTGTATTTTACATTCGCAATGAGGTTGATGTTTTGAGAAAACAGTTTGATTACTTGCCCAATGTTCGGGAAGTAAGCCCATTTAATTGAGTTGGCATAAGCGACAGGCCAGGGTACGGTCTATCAAAGTGTAAGTGGCTGGGTGGCAGTCCATCAACGTGTAAGGGGCTGGGTGGCGGTCCAGCACAAGGTCCTAATGAGGCCAGGGTGATGACCGGTTGGGGATTCATCCATCTACTAGTAGAAAAGGTTACTTATTGTTATCTTTGCCTGATCAGCAAGATATCAGGTTTATGCCAAAATTCTTTTCTTTCCAAAACTCATTGAATATTGCAACTCTGTTCATACTTTACATGACAGAGGTTTTCAGGAAATGTATGAGAGATATATATGGATATATATGTATATCAGGACTTAAGGAAGTATCTCATAACTTCATTTCATTCTATAATATTTCAAAGATTGAATCTATTCAAGTCTTATGTTGTAGTCCCACCTATGTGATGAACTTCAAAAACTTATTATACTTGGAACGGTGATAGTTCAAGTAGTTTTACAAAAAAGATATAAGTATAGTGAAGTAATTGGTAACTTCATCTTCCTTTAAGCTTATATCCAGTAAGTAATTACTTTACACTTGATAAAGGTTTGTAGTAAGTTATCCATTAAGATACTTGCATTATTGTTTACACTATATATTATCTTGCGACCTGTAATGCTCACTCTTGCTTCATTTCTTCATCACACAACAACAGTTAGGAAAGATGGCCAGACTCAAGCAGACCCAGCGCAAGCGCGTGGGAAGCGTCCCGCGTCTTCCCATTGATATCGTAGCTGCTATAGCTGCAGAGGTAGATCTATTGTAGATCAAGCATTCTATTTTTGGGAATCAATTATGTATAATTATAACTTGTGGCAGATAATGGCAATTAACTGTAAACTTATCAAGTAATCATTTTGGGTTGTAATAACTTTTAAATTGTGGATTCAAGGACTTGTACTTATTTCAATTTCATCTCTAAGACTATAACGTGTTGTGGTGTGTGTTAGTATGGGGTCACAGCATGAGGTTATTTATTATTAATTAAGTTAAGTGATATTGTGGAAAGAAAGACCGTGACGACCCGGATCCCCGACCCCGGATCTGGGGGTGTTACAATTCTCTTAATAGCTACTAAGTGAGATTCTCTAGGATCAGCCTGAAATCTAGCACAAAGTCAAGTAGCAAACATTATATCTAGCCTACTCGCTGTTAAGTACAGAAGTGAGCCAACCATGCCCCTATAGCTTGAAATATCCACAGAGTTTTCAGTAGTGTTTAATTCAAGCTTAGTTGCAGTGGTCATGGGAGTTTTTGCAGATGTGCAATCCATTAGATCAAACTTCTTTAATATATATATCTAATGATATATATATATATCTAATGAGAACTCTGTGAAGCTTGAATAGCTCACAGCTGCTTACAAGTAGAACAAACAAACTACAGAGAAATTCTTGACAAGTACAGCTTTTTCTATCTCTTTTTTTAAATGTGTTTTCTGAGTTGAATGTTCTACTAGCTAAACTTGGTTTATATATCACCAAATTTACATGACAATAAGACAAGATAATAAAATAAAACATATCTAGTCTAACTTCATGCTGCTTCACTACTCTATCCCAGCATCTTTGAATATCTTCATAATAGCATGGAAATGGTAATGCTTCTTTGTTCTCAAAACCCTGCTTAACAGGATGCCACATTCCTTTTGCAAACACCCAACGCATGTGCTGTATTGTCACTGTCAACAGATATTTGAATTTGATCATCCGTCGGGTACATGTTTGTCATCCGTCGGGTAGCTTTGTTGATCATCCGTCGGGTAGCTTTGTTGATCCTTAGTTGGGTAGCTTTGTTGATCATTCGTCGGGTAGCTATTTGTCAATTGACTTCATTTCACTTACACAGAATTACAAGACATCTCATATTTACAATTAATCAACCTATTCTACATATCCACTAGTAGTCAACATGACTCATATGCTCGTACAGAATCTACACAAAGTTGTTTGCAGAAATGTGCTACAGATCTTATTTTTACATAAGCTACTCACCCGGTGGATGTCCAATTGTCATCAGTCGGGACTATATTAAATAATCCGTCGGGACTATATTTGATTATCCATCGAGTGCTACAAAATTTACTAAGTTAAATCTACTAAGGTGTTTTGTTTAATTTATCATCAAGTTCACAACATATTCCTAACACTTCACAATCATTCTCTTTATACCAGCTGACAAGTCAAACTGGAATATAATATTTATTTGAATATTTCCATTCTCACATAATAACACATAATTTACATAATAATACTTTACTCGCATAATTAATTCACGAAAATTCCCAGTCGTTACAATTTTGACATAAAAAATCGAAAAAAATATGCAGTGGAGCAACCTAATTCATAACTCGATTCGACACTTTAATTTCGTTTAAAAGCAACTAAAAGCAGAGCATAGACCTAGTAGTATTCCACAAGGGAGAAACAACCATCAATTTTGGAACATAAGTTTAAAAAATATGCAGACGAGCAACTTAATTCACTACACGATTCGACATTTAAAGTTTTTCTAAAAGCAACTAAAACCACAACATAGACCTGGTAGCATTCAACAAGGCAGAAAAAATCATCGATTTTGACATAAAAAATTGAAAAAATATGCAGAGGAGTAACTCAATTCACAACATGATTCGACATTTTAATTTCGTCTAAAAGCAACTAATAGAAAAATATGAACCTGGTAGTATTCCACAAGGGAGAAAACATCATCGATTTTAATATAAAAAATCGAAAAATATGCACACTATAAATTAAGTAAGTTCAGCACATGATGTCATACTTCATATGCAACTGAGTTCAAGCAAAATCCAAACAGATCCACTTGGTTACTTCCCGAGCCTCAAACATCAGCTGAATTCTCATAAAAATTAAAAAATATGTATACTTTCACCACATGATTTCAAACTTCTTATGCAACTCCAATCAAGAAAAAATCAATTTAGAGCAACATAATTCATTTAAAATCCTAAAACTAATCCTCCAATTATTGAAAAATTGAAAACAATGAAATCTAACAACTCAATTCACAACATAATTTCACTATTTTAATTGAACTATAATTTAAACGTATCAAATTACTTCATTTGAAATCTTCAATTAACTTCATTTATTTGAAACAGAGTTACCCGACTAAAAACAATTTGAAGATTAAGTGATAAACAACTAAAAAAAAGAGATCAAAATTAGTTGTTAAGAGTTACCTTTGATCGATATGCAAATAAGAGAGAATCATAGATGTGTTTTATTAATTGCGGGAGAATCAGTTAGAGAAGTGTTGTCGTAACTTTGTTTGCGGAAGTGTTTTAACAACCACAACCGATAACATCCTATTGTAATTAATATGTTCATCTGCTGGTTGAAATTATTTAAAAAGCTGAAAGTAATTTCCCATTTTTTTACTTTTTAAATATATTTTTGAAAAATTTCCATTTCTTTTATGTACCAAAAGTATTATTAATGTTTTCTTATTACCAAAAGGTATTTAGTGTCCCTTTTTTTTTGGTATTTACTACTATTACCTATAGTCCCAACGAACGAAGACCCATAAGACGACCATACTATTAGGACGAAGGCCCAACGTAACCACGGACCAAAGGCCCAACGAGCTCAGCAGACCGAGTGTAATAACCCCAATTTGTGCAAATTTTGAAACCCTGATGAATAGTAACTTTTGCTGATTTTGCTGATTAATAAAAATTGTCAGACCACCCTATATAGGGGTTCTTTAATGGATATTCTGAGATCATATTAGCACTCCATAATATATATGAGGGTATGTAAAGGTTGTCAGAATTTGAATTCAGACCCTTTGATTTTTCACGAAAATCCACCAGATACCGACAGAATTAAGTATAAGGTAACATGATTAAAATGATTTAAATTCAAGGATTATAAGAAAGGATCATTAAAGGAGTATAAAATATTAAAGAAGGTTTAGGGAAGCCCAAGTAATAAGATCCCGGATATGATCCCCCAAATGATTAACGGGAACGAGAGTTAAGCGAACCGTAAAACTAATAAACGATCAGGAAACAAGCTTGTAAAAGAAGCAAGGGATATTAATCAAGTGGAGTAGAAACTAGATGACATCATCATTCCATAAGAATTATACAAGTGTCTAGATGGTGAGGTAAGCATGGTGTTGCAAGCATTAATCAAGATATTTATCCAAGATTAAACCTCCACCAAGTATTCTAATCGCATTTTTAACCAAGTAATCAACCAAGCAACTCCTTTCTTCTCTCCCCACCTTGTAGCTTCCACTTTTTCATGAAAAATGAAGGTTTAGAAATTCAAAGTCCAAGATCCACACCTTCAAAAATTAAGAGGTTTGTTTCCATAGATTGTATTTTTCTAAACTTAGTTATGGTATGATTTTGAGCTCTAGTTTCCAAGGTTTACTAAGCTAATCAATTCATCCAAGTTCTTGATGAATAGTATCTTCAAGAAACTAACTTTGTGTTTTCTTGATTGTTTGTGAGATCTAAGCTTGTTTAAGGATATATCAAGGTTAAAAGGCTCCCTAGCAACTTAGTTCACTCCAAGGAAGGTATTATCTCTCAAACCCAAGCTTTGACTTTGATTGTTAATGAGTTTTTGGATGATTTGGTGAAATTAAAGTTATATCCATTTTTGTATAAGTTAGATCCAAGTTTTTATAAGTAAGATCCATGTGTATTAGTTAGTTTTGGCGGTTTAAAGATGATTATGAATGGATCTATGATTAGTACTTGAATGAGTGGTTTATTTGGTTGGATCTTGACTTGATTAGTAGTCATAAGTTAGATTTGCTGTTGTGATGGTTGGATGGTGATTTGGTGAAGTTTAGTAGATAATTGGATTGGTAAGAAATTTGGAAATCACGTAAACATAGCCGTCGTAATGCCTGATTTACCTTAGACTGTTTTTGTTCTTAAATTTAGGACCCGTGAACTCACTATAAGATTATGACCTTTGCCATGTGTAGATAGTTCATGTTACGAGCTTCATTATGATATGTCGTTCGCCTAAATCCAAGTTACGAGCGATGAGAAACGACCATTTTAAGTAATGGCGTTTCGCGAGCGAACCCCAAAACCTCGAGTAACTTTGAGACCATAATTGAGACCCTAAATGATTAATCGAAACACGAGAGAATTATTTCAAGTGAATAAGGCAGTTAGTAAAGTTCTCGCAAAAGAGTCGCCTTAAAACGTTTAACGATTAATTTTATAAAAATGGTGGAGCCGAGGGTACTCGAGCTACTTATGTAAATTGTTAAGTGCAAAAGCGAACCTTAGGGTCTAAGTGGATAAATTATAGTTTCTTAAGCGACCATGGTTTAATTCTAGCTTATGTTGTTGTTCATAGGTTACCGGACCCACTCTAAGCTTAAGTCTACCTTGGTACACTCATGCAAGTTTTCTACCCGTATAACTGTTGTTGTGATATATATATATATATATATATATGTATGTGCATTATCTTGTGATAAGCGCATGATTGTTATTAGCAAATCTTTCGATATATTGGAGCATTTTGATATGATATATATATATGCATGCCTGTTTCGTAATCTTGATATCTTGTTATCGATTCAATTGTTTATAAACTGCATAATACCTATGCTAGAGATAGGCATTATTTGCGTATACCCTTAGTATAGAGGACCCAAAGGTTAACATTTTTCTAAACCGGGAGGTGATGTTCCCGAGTGTATTATATATATATAGTTTTCAAAACTATTATTCGAATAATGTTTATTCGATAGTTTTAAATTTTAAGTGAATATTAGTTTGAATATTCATTCAAGGACTTACGACTCTGTTTATTTTATTAAATAATATTCATTATTTTCTTAAAGAATAATGTTTCGTTATTCGCCAAGTATTCGAGAAATGATTGATATCGTTAATCATTCTTACCTTAAATATTTTTATAAAGTTATTTTCAAAACTTTTACTTCATTTGCTTTGATAAAAGCTATTCGTTATTTGAATATTATTTATAGCATAATATTCAGAATTTCTTTGATTATCTAAGAATTGATTTATTCTACCAAATCATCCTTATTCCAAACGCTTTCAAAAATATTTTCGAGTCTTCAAAATGATTTTAAAGGCTAAAGCGGATCCCAAAACTCATTTTCAAATTTAAGATCTTCCTTTCGAAGGGGACTTGAATACTCACTCAAAAATCTGAAGGGATCTGGCTCTGTGGTGTATTTTATATTCGCAACGAGGTTGCTGTTTTGATAAAAGAATTTGATTACTTGCCCAATGTTCGGGAAGTAAGTCCATCTAATTCAGTCGGCATAAGCGACAGGCCAGGGTACGGTATATTAAGGTGTAAGAGGCTGGGTGACAGTCCATCAATGCGTGAGTGGCCGGGTAACGGTCTAGCGCAAGGTCCTAATGCAGCCAGGGTGATGACCGGCGAGGAATTCATCCATCTACTAGTAGAAAAGGTTACTTAATGGGTATCTTTTCCTGATCAGCAAGATATCGGGTTTATGCCAAAGTTTTCTTCTTTCCAAATTAATTGGGTATTATAATTCTGTTTATACTTTTCATAACGGAGGTTTTCAAGGAATGTATTAGATATATATAGGTGTATATATATATCGGGAATTAATGAAGTATATCGTAACTTCATTTCTTTTAAATGATATTTCAAAGATTGATTCTATTCAAGTCTTATCTTGTAGTCTCATCTATGTGATGAACTTTTGAAACTGATTATACCTTGAATGGGGGTAGTTCAAGCAGTATTTGGAAAAGATATAAGTATATTGGAGTATCTTGTAACTTCATATTTCATTTTATATCTTGTAAAGGATTATCTTATTCATGACAAAGATTTTCAGAAAAACGTTGAGACAAGGTTAGATATATGAGATCACCTTGCAACGATATTTTTATACAGTTATAAATTGGAACTCTGTGTATATTATACATGTCAGAGGATTTCAAAGATTTTGAAAAGTATATATGTATATATATATACTGAATATTTTGTGACTTCGTCATGTTAAGATATCAAACTTGGTTCAATTCTGGTTGACCAAGAGTTTATGAGTACTATGAGAATGCTCATATATTGTTAATTATTATACATGTTATTTCGGTGGGCTTGTTGCTCACCCTTGCTTTATTCTTTCATCACACAACAACAGCTGGACAAGATGAACAGGACCAAGCTCCCAATTCGCGAGTGGATAGGAAAGGTTCCGCAGTTTCCTGTAGGCGTTGATGCCGCTGTAGCTGAGGTAGGAACTACCAATAGGCTAGGTTTTCAACTGTTGATGTACCAGAATTATGTATATTTATGAACTGTAATAATGGCAAAGAAAATATAAATTTATTCAGAAACCCTTTTGAGGTGTAATGGTTTATAATTGTTGAATAAAATAACTTTTGTTATTTTTGGTATTTATCTCTGAGACTATAACTTGTGGTGTGTGTCTGTATATTGTGGGGTCACAGTACGTAGTAGTTGGTTGTTTATTAAGATTAAGTGTTATTAAGGGAAATGGAACTCGTGACAACCTGGATCCCCGACCCCGGATTTGGGGGTGTTACAGAAATGGTATCAGAGCTAAGCGTTATAAACCTCAAAGATGATATGACGTTAAAATCATAAGTTCACTATGATAATAAGAACTCTTGCCAAGTTCATAGTCGTACTACCTAACGTAGTACTAACAGTTAAAACCCTTACGGGAAACGTTATGAATATCGTGATAGAAGCGTAGTTCGTTATCGTATATGGTAGCGGGACTCCGAACCCTGAAGTTCAAGAGCAATAATATGATGATGTTTTACTACATATTAGGGATCAGATTGTGGATCCAATGGAGCACCCTAACGAGGGACCAGATGATGTTCATATTAAGGATGTAGAGGTTGAGGATGTTATCCCATAAGGGATTGTTGCTGAGGAGGATCTCGTGAAGGATCCTAACAAGACTGGAGAGATGATTGCTAAGGAATTAATGACTGTAGTCAGGGTGACTACCAGAGATAGGATTGGCTGGTTACTACCGTAGGTTCGTTCAAGTTTGCAAAGATAGAAACCCCTTTAAACGTGGCTTAATCGTAAGACTGAGAAGTTTGAATGGACAGAGGAATGCGAGAAAAGATTCCAAGAATTGAAGAAAAGATTGGTGACGGCCCCTGCGTTGGCGTTGCTAGAGGGAAAAAGGAGATTTTGTGATTTATAGTGACGCTTCCCACAAGGGATTATGGTGCGTGCTACGATAAGGTAATCGCGTACGCGCCAAAACAATTAAGGGAATATAAAATTCGATATCCCCACCCATGATCTTGAGCTCACGGTAATAGTTTTACCCTAAAGATTGGAGGCACTACTTGTATGGAGAGAACTGCGAGATTTACACAAACCATAAGAGCTCTAGTACATTTTCACGCAGAAAGAGCTCAACATGCGCCAGAGGAGGTAGTTAGAGCTAATCAAGGATTATGATTGTGAGATTCTTTATCATCCAGGAAAAGTCAATATGGTGGCTGACGCCCTTTGTAGAAAGGAGAGACACAAGATGATAATGTCTTCGGAAGAGTTGATAAGAGATTTTGAGAAAATAGAAATAGAAGTGAAGGTAACCGGAGCCGGTACCCAAAAGCGGTTTGAGATTGCAATATAGCCCGAATTATTGAAAAAGATCAGATTATGCCAAGAAAAAGTGATGAATGAAGGCGGAGATCCAATGAGGGGAGAAGAGATTAATATCGAGAAAGATGATAAGGGAATACTGAGATATTCCTACAGAATTTGGGTTCCAAATGTTCAAGAGCTTAAGGACGGGACCTTAGATGAAAGCCATAGTTTGAGGAATAAAATTTAGGGCAAACCCTGAATGTGATGGTCAGGGAGGTCACCATCAAGAAAGAAGGAACCCATAACATAATGAAGTGGAAAACAAGGATTTTTAACATACAAGATAACCCCGATTATGGGAGAAGGATGAAATATTTCATACTGAGAAAACAGAAGTCGAGCAAGATAGGGAGAACCGGGATGGTACTCCTATGGGGCAATTCATGGACCTTCCTAAACAAAACTTATACTTTTATCCCCAACCACCATCTTGAGTAAATAATACGGTGGGAAATTCTTTCGAGACCTTTAAGTCGCTAAGCTCTCAGAGTTCCAAGGAACAAGCTGACCCAGTCGAGGCAAGAGCCTGGCTAAAGGAAATAGAGGAATCATTTGAGATTCTAAATGATTGACGAAGCGCAAAAGTCTGTTTTTTCCACTTACCTTCCTAAGAGAGAGACCACCCGTGAGTGGAAGGCTAAGGAAGATAGAGAAATAGTGTAGAAGTTTTAAAACCAGGCCAGAGGCGGAAAAGTATGATGAATCATGAAACTAGGTTGTGAAAGTCATCAAGGTTTGTATGAAGGACACGAATCCAGAATGACAGGATGTTTGAAATCAGTGCTTATGTTCTGTTAGTTCATGAAATGGCCATAATAGAAATGAAAATAAAAGACTGAAAAGGGAAGGATTATAAAGGGATATAAAGGAAATAGAGTTGAGAAGCGATAAGGGAGTTAGATATGTGAAACCCTAAGAAACCCTACCAATAAATATAGAGAAATATGTCATCATCAACGCGATTGTGACTGATCATGAGATAAAGTCTAGGTTTGAAGGCGTAAGCGATATGTATAATTAATCCCCTTTAAGTTGAGAGTATTCGATGAAACTTTGAGATAGGCCGATGGATTAATAAGGAATCACGGATGGACTGAGGAGACAGGATAACAAGAAATTAGGAAAATGGGATAAGGAAGTGACCTTCAAGAATGTGAAGTGTATGTAAGACCGGTGGCTTGATACGCAGAAAGGGAGAAGCCAGGTATAAAAGATATCCCAACATTGAGGTGAAGGTTGAGATAAATAATGGAGATAAATGAATAGTTATAACTAAAAAGTTCACGTTGAACACAACCAATATCTTCCTGAACATCCCTGCTATCATTACCAAATCATGCAAGAAAAGCGGATAACCGTTGTTATCTTTTGGAGGCCATATGGATTGACCTCAGTTTGGAAAAGGATGTTACCATGACGCTAAGTATAGACTATCGAGGTGGGAATGATTGAATGAGATACCCTTATCAGGGATAGATGAATTGATTTATCAATGAAAGAGTGTAAGTACCTTTTAAAGGTGGAATTAAGGATAGAATCTCGATAACTTGAGATGAACCCTAGGGGAAATGCATAATGGATGGCATTTCACCCTTAATAGGGACAATATGAGTTTTGACAATATGAATTGGAAGATAAAGGTAGCAACAACCTTTAAAGATCAGCGGAGAAAGTTTTCAGGACTATATAGACAATGGTTCTAGTATTAGTAAATGGTATCTCGATATACCCAGTTCCTAGGGAGTACAAGAGGAATAATTTAAGGATAACCTTGGAGAGGTTACAAGAAGAGAGGTGATATTTAAGTTTTCCAAATAGAAATTTTGGTAAAGAAAATATGACGTAATAATGAGGATGCTAGGTGGGGCACGTGTTGAACCATAAGAAGGTATAGATCGACCCATTGAAGGTTGAGATTGGTGAAAACAACAAGGACCCAAGATAAAAGACGTCCTAAGTATGATCGAGAGTCAGCCACGATAACGTTCACATTTAAAGATTTAGGCAATGACTTATGAAAAAATGGTGATATTTTTTTTCTCACCAAGACTTAAGAAGAGCAATTTTCACACAAGCAGTGATCGGAAATGAGGTAGAAAATTTAGTTGAAGATCGTTCAAAAGATATTGTTTGTAAATAACTATTACTATCTAGAAAGGGCTAATGAGGTGGCCGACACTCTAAGTGCAAGAGAGCAATTATAAGCGCTCATGCCCGATGAATACAATAATAATGGTTAAATCCGTGAAGGTTGTATTATGGTGTGAAATATTGACATTCCTTTTGATGATTGTGCGATACTCAACCGTAATATTAGTTTGGTAAAGATTTAATTCATGTTATTGCCGTGAGTGGGCTACCTTTCTTAGAAGGTCCTATCTTGAGTTAAGCCAGGACCATGTTCCAAAAAGGACTAAATGAATCCTTGAGTTTCAAATCTTCTATTGAGGACATATGATTAACAATGGTAATAAACTGTTATCGTTGCTTTGATTGAAACTCTTCTGTAATTTTATCTGCTTCATGTCATATGTTCGTCAAATTCAGGATTGATCTTCATGAATCATGAATGGTGATTATGTTACCTCCTTAGAAGAATTCGATACGGTAGGTATGGACTCTGTATGGTTAGATATTAAGATTTCATGGAAAACGAATGACTACAGTAGGTCAGCGGTGGACCATAGTAATGCAACAATGATTCTGCGAGTAATGAGCCGATTACAACCGTGAGAGTTGTATTGGAATGGATGTTGAGATTGAGTACCACTAATCATGTCATGGTGATGTATAAGTTATTATTGATAGACCAACTAAGCCGAACATTTACCTATGATATATTCATTCCTTTTTATCAATAAAGAGTAGTATTACTATACGAAGAAGGTTGCGGTGTAGCAATGGATTCTAGTAACGATGATATCTAGAATGAAATCCCAGATTCGAGTTTCGCTGTCGAGGGAGTTTCAACGGTGATTGTTTATAAGCTCGAGCAAGAGCATGTGTTCATAGAACGATGGACGGAATAGTAAAAGATTCAGGAACATGAATTGTGATGTTATAATACTTGATGTTGAGATATATACATATATATATTTTGTTCTCCTATGATAAACCTCTATAGTTCAGAGCTAGACTCCAAGCCAGATATTTTGTGACCATATTTTTCTTAAAATTGTTCTTTTCTCTCCTTTTCATTTCGTGTAAACTGAGAAGAACAATCCTTTCAGAAGGGGAGGTATTGCTGAATGACTATCTATCTGTGTGATGGAAGCCCACCTTCTGTACTAACTATGCGATGTAACAAGTGTTCATGATCATAGTGATCTCTCAATAAATTCTTTTAATTCTATAAGATTGATCAAGCTTCCAAAGATAGAAGAAGCTAGAAAAGGAGTACTGTTAGTGCGTTTATCTCCAAAATCGAAACGTGTTCGTGGTACTAAGGTCGACGAAATTAGTAGAAGGTTATAGAACTCTAGCGACTAACAGTATAGCCATAATGGTATTATGAATGGAAGATAGTAACGCTTATAGGCTGGAAAAGAGTGGGTATTAAGAAGCAAAAGCTATAGCGCTATAAGATATATTGAGGGTATGTGCAATAGACTTGAAAGGAATTTGGAATGATCACTTAACACGGATCGAGTTTTCTTACGATAATAGATCTTGTGTCAGTATCAGGATGACGCCTTATGAGACCCTTTAGGGAAGACAATTCCGATCTCCCTTGTATCGGGATGAAGTTGGAGAGCGCAAGATGCTCGGGCCCGAAGTGGTCCAAAGAACCAAGGGTATAGTGAATTTAATCAAAAGACGACTGGTAGTAGCCCAAGATCAACATAAGAAGTATGATAGTTTGGCCCAAAAGGGGCAAGGAATATGAACTTGGGAACCTAACACTGTCAAAGGTATCCCCTTCGAAAGGATTGATGAGGTTCGGAAAGAAAGGAAAACTAAGCCCAAGATACATTGGACCAAGTGAGATTTTAAGACGTAATGGGAAGTTATCAAATAAACTAGCCCTACCCCGAACATGTAGCAAGTTCATAACGTGTTCCACGTATCAATGTTAAGGAAGTTTAATCTGAATGTGGGACATATAGGAGAATACGAGCGCATAGACATGCAACCCGACTTGACCTATATGGAGCAACCAGTAAGGGTTATGGATTGAAAAGAGCAAGTGCTTAGGAACAGGGTTATCAAACTAGTCATAATTTTATTGTAAAACCACAATGTGGGAAAAATTGACTTGAGAGTTAGAAACGCAATGCTAGAAAAGCATCCCCAACTGTTTTCTATCTGATTCTGGGACGGAATCCTTTTAAGTAGGGGAGACTGTAATAACCCCAATTTTTGGAAATTTTGAAACCCTGATGAGAAGTAACTTTTGCTGATTTTGCTGATTAATAAAAATTGTCAGACCACCCTATGTAGGGGTTCTTTAATGGATATTCTGAGATTATATTAGCACTCCATAATGTATATGAGGGTATGTAAAGATTGTCAGAATTTGAATTCGGACACTTTGATTTTTCCCGAAAATCCACCAGATACCGATAGAATTAAGTATAAGGTAACATGATTAAAATGATATAAATTCAAGGATTATAAGAAAGGATCATTAAATGAGTATAAAATATTAAGGAAGGTGCCCAAGTAATAAGATCCCAGATATGATCCCCCAAACGATTAACGGGAACGAGAGTTAAGCGAACCGTAAAACAAATAAACGGTCAAGAAACAAGATTGTAAAAGAAGCAAAGGGAGATTAGTCAAGTGGAGTGAAAACTAAATGACATCATCACTCCATTAGAATTAGACAAGTGGCTAGATGGTGAGGTAAGCATGTGATGCAAGCATTAATCAAGATATTTATCAAAGATTAAACCTCCACCAATTATTTTAATCGCATTTTTAACCAAGTAATCAACCAAGCAACTCCTTTCTTCTCTCCCCAACTTGTAACTTCGACTTTTTCATGAAAAATGGAGGTTTAGAAATTCAAAGTCCAAGCTCCACACCTTTAAAAATTAAGAGGTTTGTTTCCATGGATTCTATATTTCTAAACTTAGTTATGGTATGATTTTGAGCTCTAGATTCCAAGGTTTACTAAGCTAATCAATTCATCCAAGTTCTTAATGAATAGTATCTTCAAGAAACTAACTTTATGTTTTCTTGATTGTTTGTGAGATCCAAGCTTGTTTAAGGATAGATCAAGGTCATAAGGCTCCCTAACAACTTAGTTCACTCCAAGAAAGGTATAATCTCTCAGACCCGGGCTTTGACTTTGATTGTTAATGAGTTTTTCGATGATTTGGTGAAATTAAAGTTATATCCATGTTTGTATAAGTTAGATCCATGTTTGTATAAGTAAGATCCATGTGTATTAGTTAGTTTTGGTGGTTTAAATATGATTATGAATGGATCTATGATTAGTACTTGAATGAATGGTTTATTTGGTTTGATCTTGACTTGATTAGTAGTCATAAATTAGATTTGGTGTTGTGATGGTTGGATGGTGATTTGGTGAAGTTTGGTAGATAATTGGATTGGTAAGAAATTTGGAAATCACGTAAACATAGCCGTCGTAATGCCCGATTTACCTTAGACTGTTTTTTTTCTTAAATTTAGGACACGTAAACTCACTGTAAGATTATAACATTTGCCATGGTTAGATAGTTCATGTTACAAGCTTCATTTTGATATGTCGTTCGCCTAAATCCGAGTTACGAGCGATGAGAAAGACCATTTTAAGTAACGGTGTTTCGCGAGCGAACCCCGAAACCTCGAGTAACTTTGAGACCATAATTGAGACCCTTAAATGATTAATAGAAACACAGGAGAATTATTTCAAGTGAATAAGGAAGTTAGTAAAGTTCTCGCGAAAGAGTCGCCTTAAAATTTTTAACGGTTAATTTTATAAAAATGGTGGAGCCGAGGGTACTCGAGCCACTTATGTAAATCGTTAAGCGCAAAAGTGAACCGTAGGGTCTAAGTGGATAAAGTATAGTTTCTTAAGCAACCGTGGTTTAATTCTGTCTTATGTTGTTGTTCATAGGTTACTGGACCCACTCTAAGCTTAATTCTACCCCGGAACACTCAGGCAAGTTTTCTACCCGTATAACTGTTGTAATGATGTATATATGTATGTGCATTATCTTGTGACAAGTGCATAATTGTTATTAGCAAATCTTGAGATATATTGAAGCATGTTGATATGATATATATATATATATATGCATGCATGTTTCGTAATCTTGATATCTTGTTATCGATTCAATTGTTTATAAATTGCATAATACATTTGCTAGAGATAGGCATTATTTGCGTATACCCTTAGTATAGGGGACCCAAAGGTTAACATTTTTCTAAACCGGGAAGCGATTTCCCGAGTATATATTATATGTATATATATATATAATTTTCAAAATTATTAATCGAATAATGTTTATTCGATAGTTTTAAATTATAAGTGAATATTAGTTTGAATATTCATTCGAGGACTTACGACTCCGTTTATTTTATTAAATAATATTCATTATTTTCTTAAAGAATAATGTTTCGTTATTCACCAAGTATTCGAGAAATGATTGATATCGTCAATCATTCTTACCTTTAATATTTTTATAAAGTTATTTTCAAAACTTTTACTTCATTTACTTTGATAAAAGCTATTCGTTATTTGAATATTATTTATAGCATAACATTCAGATATTCTTTGATTATCTTGGAATTGATTTATTCTATCAAATCATCCTTATTCCAAATGCTTTTAAAAATATTTTCGAGTCTTCAAAATGATTTTAAAGGCTAGAGCAGATTCCAAAACTCGTTTTCAAATTTAAGATCTTCCTTTCGAAGGGGACTTGAATACTCGCCCAAAAATATGAGGGATCCGGCTCTGTGGTGTATTTTATATTCGCAATGAGGTTGTTGTTTTGATAAAAGAATTTGATTACTTGCCCAACGTTCGGGAAGTAATCCATCTAATTGAGTCGGCATAAGCGACAAGCCGGGGTACGGTCTATCAAGGTGTAAGAGGCTGGGTGACAGTCCATCAATGCGTGAGTGGCTAGGTAACGGCCTAGCGCAAGGTCCTAATGCAGCCAGGGTGATGACCGGTGAGGAATTCATCCATCTACTAGTAGAAAAAGTTACCTAATAGGTATCTTTTCCTGATCAGCAAGATATCGGGTTTATGCCAAAGTTTTCTTCTTTCCAAATTCATTGGGTATTATAACTCTGTTTATACTTTTCATAACGGAGGTTTTCAAGGAATGTATGAGATATATATAGGTGTATATATATATCGGGAATTAATGAAGTATCTCATAACTTTATTTCTTTTAAATGATATTTCAAAAATTGATTATATTCAAGTCTTATCTTGTAGTCTCATCTATGTGATGAACTTTTGAAACTGATTATACCTTGAACGGGGGTAGTTCAAGCAGTATTCGGAAAAGATATAAGTATATTGGAGTATCTTGTAACTTCATATTTCATCTTATCTCTAGTAAAGGATTATCTTATGCATGACAAAGATTTTCAGAAAAACGTTGAGACAAGGTTAGATATATGAGATCACCTTGCAACGATATTTTTATACAGTTATAAATTGGAACTCTGTGTATATTATACATGTTAGAGGATTTCAAAGATTTTGAAAAGTATATAGGTATATATATATATATACTGAATATTTTTCGACTTCGTCGCGTTAAGATATCAAACTTGGTTCAATTCTGGTTGACCAAGACTTTCAAGAGTACTATGAGAATGCTCATATATTGTTAATTATTATACATGTTATTTCGGTGGGCTTGTTTCTCACCCTTGATTTATTCTTTCATCACACAACAACAGCTAGACAAGATGAACAGGACCAAGCTCCCAATTCGCGAGTGGATAGGAAAGGTTCCGCAGTTTCCTGTAGATGTTGATGCCGCTGTAGCTGAGGTAGGAACTACCAATAGGCTAGGTTTTCAACTGTTGATGTGCCGGACTTATGTATATTTATGAATTGTAATAATGGCAAAGAAAATGTAAATTTATTCATAAACCCTTTTGAGGTATAATGGTTTATAATTGTGGAATAAAATGACTTGTGTTATTTTTGGTATTCATCTAAGACTATAACTTGTGGTGTGTGTGTGTATATTATGGGGTCACAGTATGCAGTATTTTGTTGTTTATTAAGATTAAGTGTTATTAAGGGAAATGGAACTCATGACAACTCGGATCCCTGGCCCCAAATTTGGGGGTGTTACACTGAGGCCCAATACTCCTCCAACCGTTGGGACTATAAAATCATAACTCCCCTTTTCACTCTGGATCATTACTCAGGTGTAACGGACGAGCATTCTTAGCAAGTTTGGGTATAAAACCCCTGGGAAAGTAAGAAAAAAAACACGCATTCATTTTCTCACTTACTCTCTACTTTCTTGTATTTCCAAAACCTACTATATCCAGATTCTTATTCTCAATACTAGAAATTGGCTAATAGATATCGATTTTTGACCGATGTCTGAACACTTTTTTGACCGATGTCTTTGTGGGTGATGTTAAAAATCACCACCTTAGACATCATTTTCTCGCCGATGTCTGAGATTATATTAGACATCAATTTTTTAATAATTTCTGTTGTTTATATATCCTTTTTCCTCATAACTTACATGAGTTCTAGTTTTCTATTGCTACATTAATAGTACTAGATGTACTTGAACATATAGCTGACATACTATAAATCTATAAAAACATCATTTCTAGAAATAAAACTGATGTGTAAATGACATAAAGACATCGATTGTCTTAATGGGAATCGATGTCTTAAATAACTAAAACATCAGTATATACCGATGTGTATTATACTATCTAACATCAGTTCTGCTAAGTCAAAATGATATAAAAGTTTGTATTAGACATCAGTTTTTTGAAAATGTATGCTTTCTACCAGCATATTAAATATCCTTTCTTTGTATACAAACTGATGTACCAAGCATTATATAATAATCCCATTTTAGTAACATCATTTGCTTTGAATCAACTGTTGCCCAAGACAGAAAAATCACACAAAAATAACATTACTCAATTTGTCATTCATCAGGTACACCAAGCATTCATACAATAATCCTAGGCAAATAAATAATCCGCAAAACCAACATAAATGTTAACTACATACTATAGGCAAAGCCAAACTATATTATCATACGTAAATATATGATTTCCTAACTTCACACATCTCAAACAAAAGAAAAACATAATTTTTATTACTTTTGGTTCTTCAATACAATCCTTAGCAAGGTGACCTTTACATTTGAAGCATTCACGACCCTGATTTAAGTGAAGAAAAAAGGATGATTAGAATAAATTGATCGGTTGCTTTTGCAATAACAATTGCACAACAAATTTATTTTGTAATTTCATCAAAATGGGGAATATTCCTCTAATACCTACATTTTCGCGATTAACAGCTTCGTTTAGCTTCTTCATATTACTTGAGCATCTCTGCAATCATATGCCCAGGATGTAAGCAGGAAAACTTAATGTTACAATCACATCATTCTTTTGAAGAGTTACATGTAATTGATGTACAGACAGACACTACAATAATTATACCAGTTCAAATTAAGAATTGTACCACTTGCAATGCAAAATACGAAAAATTAAGCATTAATCATAGAGCCAGAGTTGTTCTTGCACTCATTCAGTATATCCATATAAAACTGGCACTTGCTTATCACACTTCCGGAGAAATTGAGGCACTGCAACCAGAAAAAATAAACATGCTTTAAATCCTTGCTATTCTTAAAATGACACCTGAGACTGTACTATGTCCTACCTTGTATCCATTTCAATCTGAATATTACCTTTTAAACGATTTACTGCAGCCTCACTTTTCTTTATCTTGTTACCCTTTTGTGTGTGTGGTATGTGTTGGGGGGTGGAGGATTTCTTTTTCTAATAATTTTTTTACAAATTTTCTGTATGATGACAGAAACATTATCAAAATTAATAAAAGCATCAGAGGTTTTCATTCACACCAGCTTGTGATCCCAAATTTTCAGAACATCGTCATCTGCAGAACTTCCAAAGACATATGCCCTATCTGGACACCACTGAATATGAAAGTTTTTTGTTCATAAGATCATCACAGCTTGGTAAATATAATTAATTTTCACTCACAAGATTCAGGAACTAATATATATACACATACCTGAACACAAAGGACAGCTTCATTGTGACCCGAAAATATGTGTACAGACCCCGAAGTGTATTTTTTCCAAGAGATGAAAAAATATGAAAGTAATTAAGCTCTGATCACTCGAATGGAAAATCTAAAAATCATACACTTTTGAAATACTAAAACATATGTAGACTTGTGAACCAACAATTTGGACAACGATGACTGGAACACACAGAAAACTTGACAATGAATATGTTAGGAGCAATTGATGATATCAAACAGAAACTATCAGAAGCCTCAATATATGATAATTACTAACATTGAAGGATGATAGTGACAATCATCGACAGATGATGACAAACAATGACGGATGATGATGATTGTATTGACGGATGATGATAACATCGACGGATATTGATATTCGACGGATAACAATATCAACAGATGATAATGTCAACGGATGATGAAGTCGGTATTTATCACATTAGTTGATCTTTGAGGAGGAAAAGGAAACAGGAACTCATATCGGTGAAGGACTTTATCTCAGTGCAATTGTAAGCTGTCTGAGGCAGGAGCAAAGTCATATTAGGCAAACTATAATCGGCAAGGATGAATAGGTTTCCTTGTTGTCAATAGAATATGATTCCTTATACATTAGTAGTTGTGCTCTATATGAAGCACAAATTAGGTTCATGTTATAAGCATTGCGATATTGTTATATCTTTCGCATAACCTAGCAGCTCTCAAGGATATTTGTTCATCCTTTCGAGAGAGTACATGTTTAATAAGTTTTTTATCAAATAATATAAAAACTATTGATTCTGTTGAAGCTTTGTCGAATTGATTATATTAAATGTATTCACCCCCCTCTACAGTTGATTAAGGGCCTAACAATTGGTATCAGAGCTTGCTGCTAACGTACAAACAGTTTAAGATCTGAAGATTAATCATCCATGTCAGACAAAGGAGAAGAAGAAACACATAATCTGGATCCGAAGCCACAACCCCCATCCACCTCATAGATAAGCATCAACATGTGTAGGTAAGAAGTAATCAAGTTGCCCATCCTGAAAGTGCATGAATATCCAATTTGGAAAGTCAGGATGGCCATGTGCTTGGAAGGCACAAATTCTGAATATCTGAACAGGATCTATGATGGTCCTCACAAACTAATGAAGGTAGCTGTTTTGGTTGTAGGAGAACCAGAGAAGATGATAGACAAAGACGGGAAGGACTACTCTCCTGAAGATATCTCATCTATCATGAAGGATGCCAAGGTCAGACACATCCTGCACATCAGTCTTGATAGTGTTATGTCCAACAGAGTCATTGGATGTAAGACATCAAAAGAGATATGGGATGCTTTATAAGTAAAGTGTCAAGGTACAACTGCTATCAAGAAGAACAGGAGGACAATACTTACTCAAGAATATGAGCACTTTGACTCAAGGGACAATGAGTCCTTAACTGAGATCTATGACATATTTCAGAATTTGTTGAATGACTTATCCCTTGTCGACAAAGAACATGATTTGAGGACTCAAACCTGAAGTTCCTACTTTCTCTCCCTGAAAAGTGGGACTATAAAGTCACATCAATAAGGGATAATTATGAACTTGATGAAACTCCTCTAGATGAGATCTACGGAATTTTGAAAACTCATGAACTAGAGATGGAGCAAACAAGAAAGAGGAAAGGATCAAAATCTAGACCAGTTACACTCAAAGTTGAAGAGAAGCCAAAGGAGAAAGCTAGGAGGAAAAGCTACTCCAAAGGGAAAACCATGATTTCTAAGTCAGATAGTGAATCATCAAATTCTGATGATAACTCAAATTCTGATACTGAATCAGATACTGACAGTGATCATAACAATAATGAAGATATGGAACAAATGGTTGCCCTAATGGTTAAAAGCTTCAAGAAGATGGTCTACAAGAACTTCAGGAAAGGGAGAAGATTTTCCAGAAAAGGTTCTAGTTCCTTAAATTCTGATAAGAGGAACAACAGAAGAAATAAGGAATGAGGATCTGGAAAACTTGACAAGTCAAAAGAGAGATGTTACAACTATGATGGAATTGGACACTTTGCAGCCGACTCCAGAAAAACCAGAGCTGAGAAGAAACAAGCTTTGATCTCAAAGAAGAGAAATTGGGATGATTCATCAGACTCAGATGATGGGATCAACTATGCTCTCATGGAAAATGCTAAAGTTGAGACCGGCAATACTGAATAAAAGGTACTTCAGTCTACTCTTGCATTTGATATTGATGATATCTATGAATTAAGATTATTTCTTAAGTCTCTGCATGTTAGTTTTAGGAATCAAACCTTAGAGAACAATGGAAGTAAGAGTGAAAACTCCGTATTAAAGAAAAGAAATGATTACCTAGAAACTGAGTTACTTTCCATGCTAGAAATTCAAAAAGAAAGAGATAGTGTTGTTTATGTTAAAGAAAAATTGTTAGAAAAACATGCTTATCTAGAAAATGAGCTAGCTAAAGAAAGAGAAGTCATTAAACTATGGACTAACTCGGGAAAAGCAACCCTGGAAATATTAGAGAATGGTTGTTGGGGATTAGGATTAGGATATTCAGCTAGATCTAATTTTGATAAGAAAAGTGGAGAATAAACTAAGAAAACGGAACCAATAAAAATTGATAGTAAGGTCAAATTGAACAAGGTTCAAATAAAGACCATTAAGTTTAATCCAAGTGCTAATAATGTTAAATCAATCCATGGGGAAGGTACTACCTCAGAACCTAGATCAAACTTAACTACTGAAAAGAGTGAACAAGTTCACACAAACTCAGTAAATATTGGTTCAATAACTCAGAAACAGCTTAAGTAAAAGCTGAAGGACTTACACATGAAAGACAAGAGAAAAAGGTCTAGGAAAAATATGAATGACAATGTAGGTGTTAATAAGAATCAAAATTATGTGACTCATCCTAATGCACCTAGAAAGACCTGTTCAAACTGTGGTAGCACTAATCATCTTGCTAATTCTTGCAGGAAGAATAAAGAGATAAAAGTTGTTCCTTCTAAATCAGAGTTTAGGAATAGAACAACTAGATATGAACCACAAAATCTTTTTTTTATTGTGGCAGTGTTTGGCACTCTATTTATACATGTAAAGAGTATCACGGTCTGTATTATGATTTTTATAAACTTAAACCCTCTTTAGTTAAAGTAAAATCTGTTCGGCATGTATAAATACTGATAGTAAGAATGTTAACATAAATTCTGATATGAAGTCTTTTGCTGCATATGTTAACAAACTTAAAAAGGCCAAAGGATCCAAGCAAGTCTGGGTCCTTTAAAAACACTAACTGATTCAAATTATTGGTTGCAAGACGACAGGAGGAATGCTCTAGTCTTGGACAGTGGATGCTCAGGACATATGACTGGTTATAAATCCATGCTATCAGAATTTGAAGAGAAGGCTGGCCCAAACGTGTCTTATGGAGATGGTAACTTAGGAAAAATCTTGGGATATGGCAAAATCAAAGTTGGAAATTTCATCATTGAAAATGTAGCTCTAATTGCAGGACTCAAGCATAATCTGATAAGTGTTAGTTAAATCTATGACAGAGGTTACCATGTCAACTTTTACAAGGATCATTGTGAAATTGTCAGTAAGTCTGATGGCAAGATCACATTGACTGGTGTGAGACATGGTAGTTTGTATGAAGTTAGGGTCTCTACAAATTTTGATAATTCAAAAGTTTGTCTACTGAGCAGAGCATCTGTGGAAGACAGCTGGAACTGGCATAAAAGACTTTCTCACCTGAACTTTAATAATATCAATGAACTTATGAGGAAAGATCTTGTAAGAGGATTGCCCAATGCAGTGTTTACTCCTGATGGCTTATGTGATTCATGCCAGAAAGCCAAGCAAATGAATACATCTTTCAAGAGTAAAACTGAATCCTCCATTCTTGAACCATATCATCTACTTTATGGTGATCTCTTTGGTCCAGTGAATATTATGTCTATTTCCAAGAAGAGGTATGCACTCATAATTGTTGATGAATACACAAGATACACATGGGTGTGTTTTCTGCACATAAATGATGAATCTCCATCCATTCTTCTTCATCATGTGAGGGAGCTGGAGAAAGGATCAACATACAAAGCGAAGATCATGAGAAGTGATAATGGAACTGAATTCAAGAATAGCTCTATGGAAGAGTTCTACAGACTCAAGGGGATAAAACAAGAGTTTTCTGCTCATGGAACTCCATAAAAAAATGGAGTAGTTGAAAGAAAGAATAGAACTCTGATAGAAGCTGCAAGAACCATGCTAGAAGAAGCAAGATTGCCTACCTACTTCTGGGATGGGGCTGTGCAAACTGCTTGCTTTACACAAAATACTACATTGATCAACAAGCATGGAAAACCTTGTTAGGACGAAAACACGCGCTAAAATTAAACGCAAGTATACACGTTCGTGAGTAATATAGAATTCTTTCTAGTTTGTTCCCACAGAGACTGGTTTAGGTTAAGTTCAATTTATGCACTTATGCAACAATGATATGGCTATCGTTCAATGCTAAGACAATAATAAATTGGATTTTGATTAAACTAAGAAAATTGACTAAATAACATTAACTAAGAGAATTGAGGTTGAATTACTTATATGAGACAAACATGGGATTCTAACTTCATTACTACTTCATTCAAAGTCATTGTTCTTAACCTTAACATGCGATGGTGATGACAACTAATCAGATAATATGAAACTAGTAAACGCCAACTTTCGTTGTACGAATACCCTACTACCGGACATCCACAAAAGAGATAGAAGCTGAATACACACCAATTATGTTGAGACCCTATATGTCTATTGAATTTGACAACATAAAGGTTTAATGAACAAGTTATCTATCATGATTACATAGGGCAAGTAAGATGGTTAAAATTACCTACGAATCATGCATAATAAATACATAAACCTATGTTAGCATGGCAAGTTCTAAATCTCTATATTCACTATCACTTCAATAGAGATTAACACGCTATCTTATATGTTATCTACGCACATAAGACGAATAAGCACAACCAATACTAGGATATCAATCAATCACCACACACCAAGATATTGAAGAAATTAACAATAGGAATCTATAAGTAAATCCGTTAGAACCCCACGATAACGATTAGTTCATAACCGAACTCATCGTCACCATGGGTTCCAATGAAAACATGATATATAATAATATAAGAGTATTAAGGTTTAAGACAAATCGAAAACAAGCATCAAAGTATCGCCTAAATTGAAGAATACAAAAGTCTTCTTCTCCGTAGCCATCTTGCGCTCTCTAGGTCTTCTTACTGCTCTCCCATATCTCCTCGTTGTTAAAAACGTCTTATTTAAGGTATATATAGGCTTCAGGATCGAACTGAACTTCAAAATCTCCAAAACAGACTCGAATCAGGAATCTGGCTGAACGGACCAGCGCGGCCGCCCCGCATACCAGCGCGGGCGCGCCGTGATACCGTAGTTGGAATTCTAAATTTTCTTCTTTTCGCTGTAACATTTTCTATACTCGTCAGAATTTGATGAATAAGCAGTCCACGCGAAGCTCTCGAGATCCTATACAAATTGGGAATGGCCTTGACTTTAGATTCTTGGCTCTTTTCAGCATATATTCAATAAAAGCTCCATTCTTTCT
The DNA here is from genome assembly GCF_009905375.1 of Apium graveolens. Lineage (NCBI taxonomy): Eukaryota > Viridiplantae > Streptophyta > Magnoliopsida > Apiales > Apiaceae > Apium > Apium graveolens. The sequence goes on along the minus strand of NC_133648.1, from coordinate 75,675,890 downwards.
CCAACTAGTGGATGAGATGAAAAAACACAAAAATATATAAAAAATACCAACAACTTGAGTCCAAAATACCAACTTAAGCTTGTAATGAAGCGTTCCAAGTAGATATAAAATCCCCTTATCAAAACACCATTTGAGATGGTGAAAGGAAAGAAGCCAAATTTGAAGTTCTTTCATATTTTTTGTTGTAAATGTTTTGTTCTCAAAACTCATCCGGAGCAGCTAACCAAGTTTGATCAGAAAGCTGATGAACGAATATTCGTAGGTTATCCATCGACTACAAAGCCTTCAGAGTTTACAATCTGAGAACAAGAACAGTCATGGAATCTATACATATATCTTTTGATGACAAGTACATAACAGGTCTAGAAGATGCAGATGGCCATGACAAATTAAGATTTGAAAATGAAGTTCCTTATGCTGAACTCTTAAATCCTGACTCTGATACAGTAAGTCCTGATATCACTCAAAGCTTTGAGATTCCACATAATAGTGGAAATTCTTCTGACACTGAAGCATATATTAAGGGGGAGCAACATAACTTAAATCCATAGACTACAACAAGTGATTCAACTTAAGAGACATCAGTAGAAAGATCATCAGAATCATCTTCCTTAAATTCTGATAAGTCAAATATGGATAAATGGGAACACTGATTCAGGGGGAGCATCAGAAAACAAAAGTGGTACTACTCAAATAAATAACAGAGAATTCATGGATCAAGGGGAGGTTCGTCTTCTAGGAGTCTACTTCCATCTGCAAGAAAATGGTTTAAGTCAAACACACCTGATTTAGTCATTGGAAACCCTGACAGTGGTGTAAGAACAAGAAAAGCCACTCAAAATGAATGTCTCTACCATTCTTTTCTATCTCAAACTGAACCTAAAAAGATTGAAAAAACTCTACAAGATGCTGACTGGGTCACAACAATGCAAGAAGAGCTAAATGTATTTGAAAGGAACAAAGTTTGGACTCTTTTGCCAAGACCAAAGAACAGATCTGTAGTTGGCACAAAGTGGATGTTCAGAAACAAAACTGATAGTGAGGGAATTGTTACAAGGAACAAAGAAAGACTGGTTGCAAAGGGTTACTCACAACAAGAAGGCATTGATTATGATGAGACATTTGATCTAGTTGCAAGGCTAGAGGCAATAAGGATCTTTCTTACCTATATTGCTCACAAGAAGTTTAAGGTGTTCCAAATGGATGTGAAGAGTGCATTCTTATATGGAGAACTCGAAGAGGAAGTTTATGTTGAACAACCTCCAGGGTTCATTGATTCAAGGTATCCAGATCATGTCTACTTATTGGATAAAGCACTCTATGGACTGAAGCAAGCTCCAAGGGCCTGGTATGAAACACTTGCTCTATTTCTGCTAGAGAGTGGTTTCACAAGAGGTACAATTGATAAAACTCTCTTTTATAAATACCATGGTAAGGACTTTTTATTAGTACAGATATATATATGTTAATGATATCATTTTTGGATCTACTAATGACAAACTTTGTGAGAGATTTGCAAAGCTAATGCAGTCCAGGTATCAGATGAGTATGATAGGAGAATTAAGTTTTCTTCTGGGGTTACAAGTCAAACAGACTAATGAAGGAATCTTCATAAATCAATCCAAATACACCAGGAATTTACTCAAAAGATTTGTAATGTAAGACTGCTCAACTGTATCAACTCCTATGGCCAATGCAACCAAGTTAGATTTAAATACTGGTTATTCAGTAGATATAACTAACTACAGAGGTATGATTAGCTCACTCCTCTATCTGACTGCTAGTAGACCTGATATCATGTATGCTACATGTCTCTGTGCAAGGTTCCAAGCTGACCCTAGAGAACCTCATTTATTAGCTGTAAAAACAATTTTTAAGTATCTCAAAGGCACCATGAATCTGGGATTATGGTATCCTAGAAATTCAGACTTTAAGCTAATTGGATAATTAGATGCTAATTTTACATGATGCTAATTTTGCAGGATGCAAAATAGACAGGAAAAGTACTTCTGGAAGCTGCCAATTTCTTGGAGGTAGATTGGTTTTTTGGTATAGCAAGAAACAAAAGTCAATTTTCACTTCTACTGCAGAAGCAGAATATATTACTTCAGGAAGCTGTTGTGCTCAAATTCTATGGATGAAGAATCAGCTACTGGATTATGGGTTAGACAATTTTTTTAATCCTATATATTGTGATAATCAAAGTGCTATTGCAATGACAGGAAATCCAATGCAACATTCAATGACTAAGCACATCAGTATCAGATACCATTTCATAAGGGAACATGTGAAAGCTGGTACAGTGGAATCGGTCTTTGTTCCAACAAATCATCAAGTAGCAGATATATTCACCAAGCCTCTCTGTGAAGCTACATTCACAAGATTGGTGAATGAATTGGGAATGATTTCAGAACAGTTCTCAAACTCTGATAATTAAGTCTGCTGATATTTTTGAAGTATGGTATCTTATTATTTGTTAGTACTTGTTAAATACTGATTCTTATGCTAAATGCTTGATGTCATGATAACATGCAAATTGTGCTAAATGATCTTATGTGAAAATTGCATGTTGAACTACTGATTATGCTTAGAAACTCTGTTATTAGTTAAACTTGTTTGACTAATAGTTTATGTCAGTAGTTGATAAATCCTGATAATTGTGATTACCTGTTGTTAATGGTCAAACTTTGATTGACTATTTTTGATGAGAATAATGTTTAAATCAGCATTTTAATTACAAGGTTGAAGTTGGCCTCATATGGGAAATTTTTCATGGTTACAGGTGTTTACTGATTAGTAAGATTTGGAACATGTTCGTTTAATGCTTAACCTTATTCTCAGGAATTGTGCATACAGTAACACACGTTTACATGATTACTTTTTAAGTCAATTGTATGTTGCCACATGTCCTATTAAACTGAACGTGACTAAATTAGTGGAGAAAAGTATTGTATAAAAATCAATTTTTGATTCTAGATGATACTTTGCTTATCTGTGTTATTCTCTCTCTCCGCTACTTTACCCTTCTCAAAACCTAAACTCTGAAACCCTAACTACAGTTTGTAAATTCTTCTTGAAAAATTAACCATGACTTCACCTACTGCTTCTAAAGCATTTGATTATGGTGGTTCCAAGTTTGTGACTAACAACTATTCAGCTATCTTTTCTAACAACAGCGAGAAAGTTGATTTTCATAATTTTCAGGACTTTCTTAGATCCAGTGAGATGGGGTTTGCTCTCACAGTTCTACCCACAATCTCTGGTGACCAGGTGCTTGCTATCCGGAGAACTGGCGTATTTGATGACGGAGGAGCTAATGGATCTCCAAGCCTTGTTTTTGAATTTGATAATACAACAAGGATAGTAACTCCTCAAACTGTACGAGATGCTTTGCAGTTGCCTACTCATACCTCCTACTTAAGTTTGGTTGGAGATACTGAGATGAGGAGATTCTTTACTGAGATTGGTTATGACAAGGATTTGAAGAACCTTGGTCAGTTAAAAAGGAATGGACTAAGGAAAGAATGGAATTTCTCCTTTGACTGCATCACAAAGGCATTCAACAACAAATCCTCAAATTTTGATGCCTTGTCCATTATGACACAACAGATAGGGTACTCTCTAATTCATGGTTCACATTATGATTATGGTAGAGTAGTTCTGTCTTTTATTGGTGATAGGATAAATGCTGATAGAAATATAGTATATTATGCTAGATTCTGTCAGTTAATTTTCAATGCTTATTTTCCTAATACCCTATCCCCTTTAATCAAATAGTGTTTGTGTTTAAGGTGACAAATAGGGCTTCTTCTGACTTAATTTCACAAGATGAAAAGCGGTTACATTTAGCTCCCTTGAGGTTACCTTTAGTTGCAAGAAACTTGCTCTTAGCAAGACTTTCTGAGACTTACGGTTTGCTTAACAGTCAAAGTGCTAAGATGCAGGAAATAACCATTGGAAACCCCTTGCATCTCACCTCACCACAACAACTCAAACACTAAAACCATCTCAAATAGAAGCCACCTCAAGTGTCTCTCAAAAGACACTTGTAAAAAAATAGAAAGACTTGGTACAAAAAGCTACAAATCTTGCTGTAGTTAAGTCAAAACTCGAAGCATCTCAAGTTCCTCATTCTTCAAAACCTTCAGAAATTGTAAAGAGGAAACTTGTACTTGCTGGATTAGAATCATATTCAGATGAGGACAATGCTACCTTATCTTCCATATTTCCAAACCTTTCATCTAATTCTTCTCCAAAACTAGTTGTTTCATCAACTGGAAAAGACACAGCTGCTGATTTTCGTAAAAATTCCAGACCAAAGAGTAGAAGATTGGTTAAAGCTTATTACATACAGCACTTGCTCAAGCTTAAACAGGAAATTGTTGAGGAGACACAGAGTGCATTAAATCTAAATTCTGATATCCAGTCTACTGCTGAGGTGCTTGTAGAACTGTCTGAAACTCCAGTCATGCAATATCACAAGAGAGAAAGGGAAGTCTCTCATGAGCAAGTACAAGCTAGTGTCAAGAGGCTGCAAGGAAAATGACTTTTTCCTGGATGAAGAACACAAGAACCTGTATCTCAAAGGGGTATAACATCTACATCTTCTGATCTAATAACACAAGAACCTGCACCTCAAAGTAGTGCAGCAGATATCGAAGCACAAGAGCCTCTGATTGAAACTGCTTAGGAGCCTATTACTGCAATTGTGGAGAAGAGTACACAAGAACCTAGTTGTCAAAGTCATCCAGCAACTCCTAATTCTCCTGCTACATAAGAACCATTGCATTAAAGTTGCAATGCAAGCCTTACTCCTACTGTAGTGACTCTTATTATTGATGCTGAAGGAAGAGTTCATCTGTCTCAAGGGTCTACTGATATTTTATCAGTACCACAACTGAATGTTCGCACGAAATCTGCATCTTCGGATTCACAAGGTATAAATACTTGTGTTACTTTATCAGCAATTATTTTAAATATTGATTTAGTTCTTTCAGCATTTATAGTATACTTTTCATGATATAAATCCTTTTGAAATGATTATATCTAGACCTTAGTTAAGGACTACCTCTAGTTGTATGATCATAGATCACCCTTCTTTAGCCACCTCTTATTTATGTAGGACAATCTTTTTTAGCCTTTTTCTGTGAGATGTGTGAAAAGATTGAGAGAAAAACAGAATTTAAGAGAGGCAGGATCCTTCCTGGAAAAAGGAGAGGTAGATGAGAGATAGGATTTAGTAATCCTTGTGAGGAAGCTCTGACCATTGAAAGTCATGAGATGTGTGGTGTGAGGAGTAGTGAGACTATTGTAAAAGAATAGAGAGATTAATTTTTCTTTACTATATGATTGCAGATGCTCAGAGTACTAAAGGAACAGATGTTGAACAGTAGTCTGTTAAATCTCAGGAAAACTTTAATTTATCAAAGGCTATTAATCTCCCTATAAGTCTAAGTGCTGATACTTTCTTGCAGTCCATACATTCTAATATTCTACCACATGAGATAATCCCTGTTTTTGTTGAAAAACAGTCCATTTACTCTAATTTACCATCATCGGAGGAATTCCCTGTTGTTAAAAATGTAGTAGCACAACAGTCCATTCATAAACTTTTATCCATTTTAGAATCACCACAACATGTTACGGGAACTGAAATTATGGAAGATAATGTTGAAGCTCCAATTCATTTATCTACAATACTTGAAGATGTGGAGTTAACTACTGAAGGTGTGGAAGCTTCTGAAACTACTGGATCATATATTGCACCAATTTCTCATTCAAATCTTCATGCTGAAGCTGGTGATAAAGTTTAGTAATTAGTGCAAAATCCGGTTGTCATTGAAGAATCTAATGATGGTAAAGAAGCTAATATTTCCAATACTATTATAGATCCTAAGGATGATCTATTCTTCCATGAAGATATGTCTATGTATGTGAGACAACAGAAACTGAAAGAGTTAAATGCTACCAAAGAAAAGAATTATTTTGATAATCTCTGGAATGCTTATCAGAAAGATAATATGTATCCTATTTCCAGAACACAAGCTGTTGCACATCTGGAAACAGCAGAACAGAAGATTACAAATCCTGATATGCTGAATCATCTGAAAGCATCAACTTTAGTTGTCAGATCCTTACACACGGCTCATGAAGCAACTACTAATCAAATCAATCAGATTAAAGAATATTTGATTGCTTCAAAGCTGACTACTCATCAGGAAATTCAGAAACAAGTTTCACCAATAGTTGCCAGAAAAATTTCAATTGAAGCCAGTCAAGCTAGATTGGAAGCTAAACAACATCAAATGTCTGCTCAACTTACTGAAGTACAGAATTCAATAGAGCTAATTCTTTCTCTACTACTTGGTGATGATTCCAAAACGGGGGAGAAAATTGTTAAATCTAAATGCAAACAGTTGTCATTGTCAAGTACTGATGCTGAAACTTCTGATGGAGGTAATAAGGGAGACAGAAGGATAGACAAAGGAGGAAACAAAGCCAAAGGAGGAAACAAATGAAGAGTTGAAAATTTAATTGTTGCTGATGAAGACCAAGGTATTCTAGAGATAGAAGCTGGTGCAGAAGCAAGTTAAATTTCTCAATTTCTGGAAGACAACAGCTAAGGAAAATGAAGGAAGACTTCAACAAATCCATAAAGACATCAAATGCTGAAATTGCTATAATTTCTCAAGTACTTTATGAAGATGATCCTTCTAACAAACCAAACAGAGGTATAGTTACAAGGAAAATGAATCAAACAGAAGATCTCAGATCACAAGTTATAGTAACTGTTGACTTGAAGCTTAAAGAAAAAGAGATGATAGAAGAGAAGTCAAAGTTTTCAGAGTCTGAAGCCAAAGTTATTGAAAAGAACCAAAGGAAGATTATTGAAGTAGAAATCATCAAAGCTGGTCAAAGAAGGAAGATTTCTGGAAGCATTCTAAGATAAGGAACCGGAGTTAACCTCTGACATTGCTCAAGTTAAAGAAGCAGTTCAGGATAAAGAGTAAAGTCTGATATTCATTGAAGCAAGATTGAATATGTATAATTGATTCCTGCATTTAGATAGTTTTAACATCAACTGGAAGTTGTCCATAATTCCATAATTAACAAGTTGGGGGAGATTGTTATGAGGGATTGATGATATCAAACAGAAACTATCAGAAGCATCGACAGATGATAATTACTAACATCGACGGATGATAGTTACAAGCATCGACCGATGATGATGATTGTATCGATGGATGATGATGACATCGACGAATGTTGATATTCCACAGATAATAATATCAACAGATGATGATGTCAACAGATGATGATGTCAACAGATGATGAAATCAGTATTTGTCATATCAGTTGATCATTGAGGAGGAAAGGGAAACATGAACTCAAGTCGGTGAAGGACTTTATCTCAGAAGCAAATATATAGGTTTACTTGTTAATAGAATAGGATTCCTTATACATTGGTAGTTGTGCTCTATATAAAGCACATATTAGGTTCATGCTATAAGTATTGTGATATTGTTATATCTTTCGCATAACCTAGCAGCTCTCAAGGATATTTGTTCATCCTTTTGAGAGAGTACATGTGTAATAAGTTTTTATCAAATATTATAAAAATTGTTGATTCCGTTGAAACTTTGTCGAATTAATTATATTAACTATATTCACCCCTCCTCTACAATTGATTAAGGGCCTAACAGTATACATACATGGTCAGTATAAAATTTACATCATGAGGATTCCAATCCACATAGTGAAGATCCACATCGTGAGATTTTTTAATCTATAAAATAAATGAATTCAGAATTTCTAAGCTTCATGCAACATAATACCTCGTAGTAAAAGCTAATGGGTAGGATGTCAACTGTCATGAGATCATTTAGTGCACAAGTCCCTAACTACACCCATAATTACATAAAATAGTATTAACAATGCTCTGATAGCCTCTAACAGTACTATCCTATGATATATTTATTATTGTTTCTGTTCTTTCACAACTTTGACTTTCTGGTCTTTCACAACTTTTACTTTCTAGTTTCTCGTTCTCGCTCCTCGACATGCTTATCTAATGCACATGGTCTTTGCTTTACACTTCATCATCCGAACCAAACATTTTTAACTCTATTAATAAACCTATTAATACAAACTGGTAAGGATAGGGCAAAATAATTAAAGACGGCAAATACATATGCAAGAGGAATACATTAACACTTTTACAGATACATTACATAAACTCCTAGCTTTGACTACAAAATATTAAAAAGTTTGGATATATGATGCTCTCAGATGAATGATGCCTTTTTGAAATAAACAGCAGATGCTACAAGCCTACAACATCTGCATGCACAACTTTTTCAGTTTAGAGGTGAAACTAATTCCTATCACACATCAAAAAAAAAATTGGACAAAAAAATCAAACTGCTACCTTAAATTAGACAGCCAGAATAGTTTGGTTTACAAAAAACTTGGGAAATCAGAACACACCTTGGTGAATACATCAAGGTGCATTCCACAAGCATCTTTGGATAGTTCAGGGGCAACAGAACCAGCTGTAGCTGGAACAGCTTCATGTTAAATGGTGTGTGGACCCATCACATCATCGACATCTTTGTGTACAATTTCACTTCCAATGCCAAAAGCCATACATATATAAAAATAACCGGAAACATAAAAATACAATGTTCAATTTACAAAGAACATTGTAAACATATTAGATTCAAAAAATCATTCAGGTAAGTGTTGTCATACCTTGAGCAATAGTTAGTTGCACCAAGGCCTCCAAACATGAATCCACCGCCGCCACCACTCGACGTAGGAGCAGGGGAAGGAGTTTGGTGAACTGCAACAAAAACAGTAGAACCATTAGGAATGAAAAAACATCACAAAATAGGAGCAACCAATACAACAGACTATCCAGTTCCTTAAAAAAAGATCCTTTCATTACAACAGACAGTTCAGTTCCTTATAAATCTCCAACAGGCCATGCTAAAACTTAAATAATTCTAGACACATATATAATCAAACAGTGACAATACTACGAGAAAGCGGAAATGAGTACAAACTGATTTTAATATATTAATTCTAGACGCATATCAAAATTCTCATACCAAAAATCAAATAGTGACAATTGAGAGTACTAATTAGATAGCACAACCTGATTTAAAAGTATTAACTAAAATGTACAAGTACGGAGACATTTTTCGATAAGCAAACACAACAATACACAAATTAATTGAATTAAGCCTTAAATTCTCTAGAAAAATCAATCTTTTACCGCGAACCTCAATGAATTAAGTGTGGTTATTCTATACATAGAATTGTATATACAAATTCCAACTTTGATTGAATTATAAGGTAGCAGCCATCCAACTAAAATAAAACTCCTCCAGTATTGTAAATATAAAATTGAGGTTGAGAAATATAGAAATTGATAGAAAAAGATAAAGAAGGTGTGAAAAAAGCATAGCATAATTAGGTAATGAAAATATAAAATTACCAAGAAAAGCAAATAAAAGCGAGGATTCACTTTTTTCCTATTATTCGGTGATTGGATTCAATCTCTGACTGTATGAAGAAAACAAAGGAGAAGAAGAGGATGTATTATATTTTCTTCCTTTTTCTAGTTGAACTTACATGAGGAGGAATCGTAGTTTAATTCCACTAAAACACACAATGCATTAACTAATTCCTCAAAATAACAAAAAAAACAAAAAAAATTAAAAAAGGTCACGAAAATACACAAAACATGAATAAATACTTTCAAACCATACCATAGAATATAGGTAGGAAGAATTCTTAAATCTCTAATTTCTTAAATCCCCAATCAAGTTTTGAACAAAATTAGGGTTTATGTTCTTACCCACTTTATTCGAACAACACAGTTGGAGTTGAGAGCTTCGAGATTTACTTAGCTTAAACTTAGAATCCAGATTCAATAGAGAGAGAGAGAGGGAGAGATGAGTTCGTTGAAGGGGCTGGGATTAGAGAGTCCGGATGAGAAAAAAGTATGGATGAGAGAGAGTGTGTTAGGTGCGAGCTGAGTGTTTTTAGTTTTTAGGTTTTTGATTTTGATTTTATTGTGAGTATGTTGATTTTGGGGGAACTGAAATTTGTGCAAGGGGGAAGTATTTGGTGAAGGGGAAAACATATATAACTTAAAACATCTACGGGGGAAAAGTATGGGATGAGCGCGTTTATTTTTTTTAGAGTTTACATTATATTTCGGTTGTATTAGAAAGCGATGTCGGAAGCCATACACATCGGTTTCATTTGGAGCGATGTTGATAGTACATTTTTACATTAGTGCCACAAGTAACCGATGTCTAATGGGCCATGTCTATTAACGGATTTCTAGTAGTGTCTCACACCGCAGGTGAATCGGGGGGACTATCCCTCGTATTATCTTCCTTTTCAAGTAGAAGCCGAAGATAGTTCTTCAGAGGCCGAAGGCCGTTCTATTAGTTTGAAGGAGATCTGGGCGTAATATTTGGCGCCGTCTATGGGAATAAGAGAATCGCAAACGAGATATCGGGAAAATGACAAACACTATTCATGAACACTGATCACGGCGTAGTTTCACTCCTCATGACGGGGGATAGACATCCTCCTTGGTGGATGCCGATGGAGTCATTAAGTTAACTCTCGAAGAGGAGGCTTTGCTTTTCAAGATCCGTGCAGAAAAGCTAGCCGCAGAGAAGGGCAAAGTAACAGATGATCAACCCGAGAAAGAGGCGGAGGCCCAGGCAAAGTGAAGAGAGGCCGGTGTATTGCGACGGAAAGCCCTGAAGCTCCAGAGGGAAGAAATTGAGCTACAGGAGAAAGCACTATGTGAAGCACTGAAGCTAATGAGCAAGAGAAAACCACCAAACTGAGGAAAGAGCGAAGGGGGTATGACGAAGAAGACGAGTCTGACTCTGATTCGCACCCCAGGAGGAAGCGAACGAAGCAACACTTTTCATCTGATTCGGGAGAAGAACTTGATGGGTCCCGAATCAGACTAACTTGCCTGGAAAAGGCCATGTTTGGTGACAGAAGAGTCGACCAAGAACCGATTGTGACGGAAGAGATCGAGCAAATCGACCTCCCCCGGACGAGGAAAGGCACTTCCCAAAGATGAGTGAGTTTAATGGAAAGGGCAACCAGGAGGAACACTGTAAAAAATACGAAATGTTGATGATTGGGATGGGTCATAATGACATCATGCTCTGTAAAATGTTCAAGACCTACCTGAAGGTATCGGCTTCGATGTAGTACAAGTCCCTCAAACCTAGGTCCATCGGGTCATATGAATAGTTGAAGAGAAAGTTCCTGAAGTACTATTCATACCTATGCTGAAAGGCGAAGGACACTGAGGCCCTGATCCACTGTAGATAGAGGGAGAATGAGGAACTTGGGGATTACTTGGCTCGGTTCAAGGGGGAAGCTGGAATAGTCACAAATCTGGACAAAGTCAGGGCGATGGGCTTCCTTATGGCGGGGCTGGACCCCTATAAAGGTAAAAAGCTTCGCTCCTCCCTTTACGATTTTCCCTCAAAATCCCTAAATGATATATATGTTAGGGGCGAGAACATTCGGAGGAAAATGGAAAGTATTTGGGGATACAAATATTTCCGAAGGGATGACTGGTCGAAACGAGCAGAAAGATATGATAGCTCAAGATCTAAAAATGACCGAAGGGATGGCAGGAAGGAAGGAACAAAGGAAACCGACTGTGGAGCCGAACGACGCTGAGATAGAAATTCAGCTGTATTCACTCCTCTGAATGCACCAATCTCCAAGATTCTCCATTAGATTAAGGGAAAGCCTGGGTGCCAAGATGAAGGTCCCGAACCACAAGAAGAACCCCGACAAGTACTGTGATTATCATAGAGAAAAGGGGCATAATACTGATGAGTGCTACCATCTCAAGAAGCTTATCGAATGGATGATCAAAGAAGGCAAACTCAATCAATTCATCTAAGATCTGAGGGACAGACTAGGGTCGAAGGACAATCAGGAAGAACCGGAAGCTGAGGAGCCCGAACAAAGAGACAGGATAAGGGGTGAGGTGAAGACAATTTCTAGGGGCAGTGTGCTGGACAGAGATAACAAAATGGCAAAGAAGAAATATGCCCGATAAGTGTACAACCTCTATCAGTTCGGCCAGTCAAAGTCCCACATACCTATAACTTTCAGTATAGAATATTATGAGGATGTCATTCGTCCACATGAAGACCCCCTTATCATCAATCCTCTCATTAGACAAAACAAAATCTGGAAGGTGCTCATAGATACTGGCAGCTCGGCCAACATCCTGTTCCATAAAACCTATTATAAGATGAACCTGGTCGGCCAACAACTAGAGCCTTACAACAAAGCACCTCTCAACGCCTTCGGAGGACACCTAATACAGTTTGAAGGTACGATCACCCTTCCCGTCCTTTTGGGAAAGTTACCATATACTGTTGAGAAGCCAATAAATTTCTATATGGTTCGGATTGAATGTCTGTATAATGCCATTATGGGAAGGTCATTCTTGTCAACCTAAGAGGCGGTAGAGTCCATACCCCACATCAAGCTCAAATTCCCAACTGAGAAGGGGGTAGGAGAGATGAGGGGCCATCAGAAAACTGCCTGAATAATCATGCTAGAAGACTTAGAAATAGATCAGGCCTACGAAAATCCAGATGAAACTAGAAAAAGAAAAGGAAAAAGAGTCGAGGTCGAACCCAGTAGAAGTAGAGAGACCCTGAACATCAAGTTGGAAAAATTCGGGGCAGATCTTTCGAGTCCGATCGCTGAGCCAGCTGTTGAAGTTGAAGAAGTTGAACTATATGTTTGGCATTCGGGCAAAATGGTTTGAATTGGGAGAAACATGGAGAAAGATCTTGAGAAAAAGGTTATTGTGATGACTCGACAGTACCATGATGTGTCCGCCTGGGGGCCAGGGGATATGCCTGTTTTGGATCCCAAGAAGGCTAAGTATTATCTTAATGTGCAGCCTAAGGCCAAACCAGTGAAGTAGAAGAAAAGAACCTTTGCAGTCGAATGATAAAAGGTCATTGAGGCAAGTGGAGAAGCTGTTGGAGGCTAAGTTTATAGAAGAAATTGAGTATCCTGACTGGTTGGCTAACGTGGTAGTCATTAAGAAATCCAATGGGAAGTAGAGGATGCGCGTGGACTACACAAATCTCAACAAAGCTTTCCTGAAGGACCACTACCCCTTACCCAGTATCGACCAATTGATAGACACCGTGGCTGGATACCAGGTACTTAGTTTTTTTGATGCTATTTCTAGTTATCATCAAATTTCCATGAACGACAAGGATGTGCCAAGACAGCGTTTATAACTCTGAAGGGAACCTATGCTTATATTAAAATGCCCTTCGGACTTAAAAATTCTGGAGCCATGTTTCAGCGAATGATGAACAAAGTGTTCAAGGAGCAGATTGGCCAAAATATGGAGGCTTACATAGACAACATGATCGTGAAATCCATGTTCCAAGATTATACCGAAGATCTGAGAGAATGCTTCGAGACTCTCCAAAGGAATAACATGAGGATCAATCCGAACAAGTGCACTTTCGTAGTGTCAATCAGAAAGTTTCTGGGCTACATGGTCAGTGCCCGTGGGATAGAGGCGAACCCAGAGAAAATTGAAGTTGTTATTGACATGGAAGCTCCTAAATGCCTTAGGGACATCCAAAAGCTGACCAGACGACTTGCTGCCCTTCTGCGTTTCATCTCCAGGTCATCCGAGAAAGCACTCCCTCTCTTCACCGTGCTTAAGTGGTCAAAGAATTTCGAGTGGGGGCCGGAATGTCAAAAGGTGTTTGAAGAAGTAAAAGAATATCTCACCAAGTCCCCACTCTTAATGAGGCCGGATCCGAAAGAAACCCTTCATCTCTACTTGGTTGTGTCCGACCGAACACTGGGAGCGGTACTTATAAAAAATCATGAAGGGAACTAACATCATATCTTTTAAATGTCCCATGTGCTTAATGATGAAGAAACAAGGTACCCCAATGCCAAGAAATTCGCAAATGGGTTGGTCATGGCCTCCTAAAAATTACGACATTATTTTCAAGGCCGAACAATTCAGATGGTCATCGATTAGCCGTTGAAGAAAATTCTGACAAGGCCAAAAGCTTCGGGAAAGGTTGTAGCTTGGTCCATCGAGCTGGGAGAATATGACCTCGAATTTGTCCCCTGAACGGCGATCAAAGCCCAAGCTTTGGCAGAATTTATTATCGAATGCACATTCTGCGAACCGAATGACCTCACGATGGAGGAACAACTCATTCAGACCAGGGTAAATGGAATCTCTTTGTGGACGGATCGGTTGCCGGGAAAAAGTGTGGGGCTGGCTTAATCCTCTCCAGCCCCGACGGGTTTGAAATATGTCAAGCTATACGGTTCGACTTCCTCCTCACCAATAATGAAGCGAAATACGAAGTCCTCCTTACTGGAATGGAGTTAGCTCGAAGCCTTGAAGCGAAGCATTTGAGGGCATTTAGTGATTCCATGCTGGTATTCAAACACTTTTAGGGGAATATAAACAAAGGGATCCTCGGACAAAGGCTTACGCCACTAAGGTAAAAGATTCTTCTTTGCCATTTAAAACTTTTGAGCTAAGTCAGATAGGCAGGGAAAATAATAGTAGGGCAGATGCCCTATCTAGGCTAGCTTCGGCTGAGACACAGAGCTTGACTAGTTCTATCTATCTCACCGAAGCCAAGATGCCTTCAATCGAAAAGAAAGATTACCTTGAGATTCACCAAGATGCTGAATGGATGACCCCTATTCGGAATTGTTATTCCCTAACAATATAACAAGAATTATAGAAGGGGGAATTGAATGTAATTCTGGTTTCTTTTCGAGATTTATGAAAAATGGTTCTAACTTAATAATATATATGTGTTTGATTTGCAAAGTGCGGAATGAAAGAATTATATAAATCAAAACACAAGTAATAAAAACACAGGTCTTTAAAACTTTCTGGTGGATTTGAATGTGTCCACCAGATATATATATATATATATATATATATATATATATATATATATCAAAAGAACCCTGTGAAGCTTGAATAGCTCACAGCTGCTTGTACAAGTGAACAAAAAAAACTATAGAGAAATTCTTAACAGTTACAGCTTTTTCTATTTCTCTTCTAAATTATGTTTGCTTAGTTGTTTGTTCTACTAGCTACACTTGGTTTATATATCACCAAGTTTACATTGTAATAAGACAAGATAATAAAACAAAACCTATCAAGTCTAACTACATGTTGCTTCACTATTGTATTCCAGCATCTTTGAATATCTTCAAAATAGCATGAAAATGGTAATGCTTCTTTGTTCTCAAAACCCTGCTAAACAGGCTGCCATATTCCTTTTGCAAACACCCAACGCATGTGACTGTGTTATCGCTGTCAACGGATATTTAAATTGATCATCCGTCGGGTACATGCTTGTTATCCATCGGGTAGCCTTGTTGATCATCCGTCGGGTAGCTTTGTTGATCATCCGTCGGGTAGCCATTTATCACTTGACTCCATTTCATTTGTGCAGAATTACAAGACGTCTTATATTTATATTTAATCAACCTATTCTGTATATCTACTAGTAGTCTACATGATTTATAAGCTACTATAGAATCTATACAAAGTTGTTTGTAGAAATGTGCTACAGTACTTATTGTTACATAAGCTACTCACCCGGTGGATATCAATTAGTCATCCATCGGGACTATATTGAATCATTCATCGGGACTATAATTGATCATCCGTCGGTGCTACAAAATTCACTAAGTTAAATCTACTAAGGTGTTTTGTTTAGCTTATCATCAAGTACACAACATATTCCTAACAATCTCCCCCAATTTATGTCTACTGGAATTGTAGCCATAAATTAAGAGAAACTTGATGATAACAAAACATCCTAAAGATACATAAAGAAAAATAGTAGATAAAACTGATAATTGCTACAAATTGCTGAAAGTTGAAGAATGCAAAGTACACAAAGAAATTTCTTGATAGGTCACACACACTGTAGAAGGGGGTTGAATACAGTGTTTACTACAATCAAATCGAATTAAGAACACAAGTAACTGAACACATATTTTATTCAACACAATAAACTCTGTTACAATATGGAACTGTCCTCTCTCAATGATGAACAAATTATCACGAGAGCTGCTAGAGTTACAAAGAATAATAATATCGATTTCGATAACACATTTAGTGTAAGCCCTATGCCTGTGTTTATATACTACACAGTTACAAGATAATTTTCTAATTGATATTGAATACAATTCTGCTTCCTAAAATATATCAATCAGTTATCTTTTCTTCCAAGTATTCTATTCTTCATAGAATTGCTTCTTCATGCATATCTCTTCTTGCGTTTGTCATGATCTTCTTTCCTTTCAATCAGCTGCCTTCCTTATCTGAACGCCTCCTTAAGTCCTGATATTATCTCCTGATAAATATCTCCTGATAACTTAAGTTCTTACAACTTAAGTTCTGGTATCTTAAGTCCGGACTTCAGTATAAGTACTGATTTCCAGTTAAGTACTGATTTGTCCTGTTAAGTAAGATCTGAAAACTAAACACAAATCATCATTAGACATGACATCACAAATTTATCTAACAATCTCCCCCAACTTGTAAATTAGCATAATATACAAGTTCAACAGATATTTGATGATGTCAAAAACATTAAGTACAAATGCATGAGAATTTGACTAGATAACTATAACTTACAGTCCTTGTAGCTTTACCATCCTCAAGGTTTGATATCTGCTTCAGTCTGTATACACTTCAGAATTTAAGCAGTTGTAGATCTTTGACTTGGCTTCAATTTCTGATCTCTATGATGCTAGGAGTTGTTCTGAGGTAATTCTTCAAAAGACATCTCTCAGCATATTCAAGTTCATTAACCATCCTCCTTTTAGCATTTTTCAATTCAGCTGTATCTTCACCAGTTTGAAAAATAGCAGCCCTGAGATAATTTATTTTAGCTTTCCTTATGTCCTGATCAACTCTGATCAGATATGCTTTGTCAGACTCTATATTGAATTCCACAGCCTTATAACCCAGAAAAGTAGTTATGATCTTAGCAGTGTTAGGCTTCATTTCAACAATATCACCTTTGTGATCTCTGTACTTGGGAAAGTATAGGTTGTCAGACTTTACAGAGTAAAGCTTCTTCTGTGTTTGAATATTTGATTTTAAATAATCTGCATCACCATTTGTAGATCTATTTTTCACTTGAAGTAAAAATAGAACATGTTCTAGTTCTTCAAAATACTTCAGTGGAATAGCATTCTTCCTGATCTAGAATACCCTACCATCTGTCATAAAATATAACATGATGTGTTCTTTCAAAACAGAATGGTAAACCATTTGTACAGATTCAAGTTGATTCAATCTCTCAGGAGTTGCTCTTACTCCTGGTTCACTTAAGGAAGTTGGATCATTGGTAGTATTGTGTACTCTTCTTTCATCAGAACTACCCAATCCACATTTATCTCTTGCTTCCTTTCATGTCCCAACTCTTGCTTCAAAACCACTTGTTGCAGTCTTCAAATGTTGAGTCTGTTTAGCTTTGGTGAATCCTGGTAGGAGTATCTTTGAAGGTTTAACATGAGCAATGTCAGAGGTTTCCTTTTCCTTAACTTCTGATATCAAGTCAACTTGAGCTATGTCAGAGGTTGCTTGCTTCACCGTCATATCAGAACTTACTACATCTTGACTCTGAACAACATGAGCCATATCAGAGGTTGTTTGAGAAATCTTCTTTTTCATCAGAGTAAGACTAGCATCTTCTTCATCAGTTATTTTTTCATCCATGACTGGCATATAAACCTTTACAGGTTCATCAATTTTTTCTTTGCTCTTGGACCTTGGATCTACTTCCACTTGTGATTTAGCTTTGGTTGCCTCAGAATTTGTTCTTTCCTTTATCACAATTCCCTTAAGCTTTGGAAGTTTCTTTTCAACAACAGAAGCTTTAGATTTTATCTTTACACTTTCTTCTTTGAGTCTAGCTTCTTCTTCCTTTAGACTCTCAAAGTCCATTCCTGGATTTTCTTTAAGAAATAATTTCTTTGAAATTTCTTCATCAAGTTCCAGATGTTCACCAGAACTTATCCTTTTACCAGTATCAGAACTTATTCTTCTCCCAGTATCAGAACTTGTTCCTTGACTTGTAATTCTAGCTTTACTTGATGAAAATCCTTTGCCTTGACCTTGACCTCTACCCTTATCAGAGTTTCCCTGGTCATCATTTCCATCATCCTTTCCCTTCAGTGTCTAAATAGATTTGCATTTGGAATTAATCACTTTCTCCCCCTTTTTGGCATCAGCAGGTAAAAGAAGAGAGACAAGCAATTCCACTGAGGATTGGATCTCATTGAGTTGAGTTTGCTGAGAAGCTTGATTCTTGAGAATTTCATCAATCTGAGTTTGTTGCTTCTCCTGAGTTTTCTCAATGTAGGCAATTTTGTCAAATGCAGGCTTGAAAAATCTGTTCTTTTCAAGTTTCACATCCATATCTTGCTGGATCAAGGTTTCTTGAATTTTATTCACCTTGGCATAAGTTGTTGAGTGTTGACCTTGAAGGTGCCTAGTACTCAATACAGTAACTCTCAGCTGTGCCTTAAAATCATCATTTATCAGCATTTCATCAGCTTTTGCCAGATGCTCAGCAAGAATCTTTTCAGTAGGAACAAAACTAACTGTGTTCCATTCCTTAGTCCACTCCTTTCCTCTAGGAGTTTCACTCCAAGTTACTGGTGCATCCCCTCTAACAAACTTCTTGACTAAATCAGCTTTGCATGGAGCTTGTTAAGGTGCATGTCCAGATGGACCAGCTGCATCAACATCTAAATTTATATCAGCTTCACCAATAAGTTCAGCATTATCAGCATCAGAACTTACAGAGCCTGCAGCATCAGCATCCTCTGATAGAATAACAGAATGTGAGGCGATAAAGGCTTCAACATCATCCTCTAAGTTCTGATCTGCAGCTAAGTTCTGATCAACAGCCAAATCTTGATGCCCACCTTCAATCTGATTTTCATCATCCAGATTCAGAATTGGTGTGGTTGGAATATTTTCATTGACATCAGCATTTAGAATTGGTGTTGTTGGTGGAGTGAGTTGAGTTGGTGGAGTTTCCAAGTACAGAACCTCAGGCACAACCAAGTTATGTATCTCTATTTCAGCACTTGTACCTGGGTCTTCAGTATGTACTTGATCAATTATTAGTGACACGGGAGGTGTAGGCACTCTGTCTTGAGCAGTTTCTGGTTGTGCAGAAGGAAGTGATTCAATAACAACTGCTTCTATTGGGATCAGAGATTCCTGACCCCCTTCCTTAGCTGCTTCATCATCCTCTGAATCTAACTCAACTGTGTCCCTGTGAGCTCTTTGCTTTTTCATTTTCTTCAAGGGTGGAGATACTTTAGGATCTTTATCATCAGGATTTAGCTTTCTAAGCCTTTTTGAGAGGCCTAGAACTCCCAGTTACAGTATCTTTCCGAGAAGAGACCTTATCAGCTTCTACAACAACAGGTTCTGATATGGGAACCTGTTCCTCAGTATCTGATTCATCTCTCAGAATAATTCTCCTTTTCTTCTGTTGAGTCTGAGGTACTATTTTAGTCCTCTTGGGTTTGGAAGATGAAGGCTTCACAGGATGTGCTGATGGTTGAGATTGAGATGACTGTGATGGTTTGAAATATGTCCTGATAGACGGTTGAGTAGGTTGAGGTTGAGAAGTTTGAGGTTGTTGTGTAGTTGTGGTATGTTCTGATGGCTGTTGTGTTGGTTGTAATGTGTTGGTGGGTTGGACATCAGGGTAAACAGATATGTATATTTGTGGGTCAGCATTTACCAGAATCTGTTTTACTAACTGAGGAATTTGTAAGGGTCTAACCACTTATTTCTTATTGTCAGCATTTAACAAATCATTAAAGGCCCTTTTTGCAAGCCTATAGGGTGGAATTAAATCAGTGGTAGGTTGGGGTTCATCAGCACAACAAAAAGTATATATAAGCTGACAGAATCTAGCAAAGTATACTACATTCCTATCCTCTGTCATCCTATCCCCTATGAAACCTAGCACAACACTTGCAAAATCTAAGTGAGTTTGATGAATAAGAGCATACCCGATTTGCTGACTCATGATGGGAATAACATCAAAGTTGGAGCACTTGTTGGCGAATGCCTTAGTGATATAATAAAAAAAGATCCATTCCTTTCTGATATTTGCTCTTTTCAGTTGACCCAGCTTTCCCAAACTTTTCTCATAGCCAAAACTGGCCATGAGCTGCTGTAGAACAGGGTCCTCCACTGTTGAGAATGTACAGCCTTCTGGTAAGTGGAGAGCTTTACGAACTGCTCCAGGAGTAACCACATGCTCAACATCATTTACTTCAAATACGATGTTTGGAGTACCAGTAGCACCACCATCATTAAAAAGCCCAGTCCGCCAAAACGTCAGTACTTGTTGGCTTGAAATAGTTTGAGGTTGGGTCAAAGTATACCCAATCTCACTATTTGCTAAGAAATCTTGCACAAAGTGCAAATCTGATGGAGCTTTAGCCTTGTTCAAGATTGCAGCATAGTTATTTGGTACAAACTTGGCTCCATCAACAATTAAATCCTTGGGCCCCATCAGAAATAAGTGAGAATCTTATTTACCTGAAAGTTATTTGATGAAATGTCTGTATAGTGAACTTTCAGAAAATATGAGAGAATAAGAAAAGAGAGAGAGTGAATATAATAAAAATATGAATAAAAGATTTGAAAATCTTTTATCTCTTTTACTTAGACAACCCACGTTACAGCAGTTAATGAGAAGTGGAACAGACCTTTACACCTGTCAAGCATGTCGCAGTTAAGGAAAAAGTTAATGGGCACGGTAAATAAGCAATTATTACTTTGCACGTTCAGTTTAAAAAAAATGTTCCCACTAAACAAATGATCATTACTGCTTTATCTCACATAAACCAATATTCTGAAAAAAAAATATGACCGTTGAAGTAATGAACAAAAATAAACCAAGTAGATAAATACTGCCACGTCAGCATCAAGACTTGATTATTATCAGGATTTAAAAGTCATCAGAGTATGGCTCCTTTACTCGAAAAGTGAATGTTTATTCCTGTAATTCTTCACACAAATACTGATATGTGTACATTAGAACTTAATCATCAGAACTTCCATCAGAACTTGTCCTCAGAATTTATGCAACTGACACTTAAACTGTTCATCTAAAACTGAAAGGAATATGTCCTAAGTCCAATCAGGAATTAGGATTTAGGAATAACTTTTATGTAATCTGTTTTGATTTCATTGATATTAATAAAGACTTGTTTTGTTTTTATTACGGGCTTTATCTATTTAAGTGTTTAAATAAGATATACCATAGTTTAGAGTAAAGCTTTTTATGGATTATGATGAGATCATAATAGTGAGACCTAAAAAGATGATAACTCTAAACTTAAATAGTTCCTGGTCATAGGATTACTAACTGGTAATTAATAATCCGTAAAGATCGGTACATACTATGCTTGCTTCATTATGAAGGATGTCTGTTCTCATAGATATTTGTGTGGTGACACTATAGCTAGTATGTAGGTGCTTATTATGGAATAAGTTCACTGAACATGACTCGCACAGTTGAACAACTGATGGAGTTCACTCACGTGTCAGCAGTTGTTCACATAGTGATAGTTGTACAAGTATCCTTAGACTTGAGGTCATCATAGTCATCTTGTGTACACTGAACTATGCTTTGGTTTAGTTTTTAGTCTCCAGGGACAATTATTAGGGCTCTTCTGGGTATAGGAATTTGTACACGAAGATAGTGTATGATCAATAAAGGATCTACCCCTTCCAGTGAAGGAAGCGAATATTCAAGGCTGATCCACTTATGCTAGTTCAGGAATCTCTGGCCAGAGTAAATGAAATTAGAAAGGAGTTTCTAATTTGCATAGAACTACGCATAGTAAATGGTAAGCAAAGTGATTGAATTAGATAGGCTTGACACGAGATCCATGCCTTGTATTTAATCGGGACATTATAGGGTAGAAGGAGTTTATTGTACGGTAACTATTCACTGACAGGTTCTTGGTATTCTAAGCAGTGAATTCATATTATCCGGATAGTCGCGATATGTTGAGAAGCATCACTCACGATGTAGAATAAATGTGATTAATTAATTAATCATATTTAATAAATTAGAGAATTTATATAAATAATGATAAAATAGTTTTATTATTATTTATTTCTACTACCGGCTTAATATTGAACCTACAGGGTCACACCATAAAAAGAGAATGATTTATTGGTGGAGGAATTAATTAAAAATGGCTAATAATTATTTATTTGTGAAATAAATAATTATTTGGCAAATTTAATAATTGATTAAATGAGATTTAATTGATTATAAATTAATTAAGAAAAGTTCTTAATATTATTAATTAAGGATTTAATTTTTGGAAATTAAATCAAGAGAGAGAATTATTTCTAAAGTGTTTAGAAAAAGGATTAATGATTAAAAGGTGTTTTAATTATTAATGAGAATAATAAATGGGATAATAATAATAATATTTATGGGAAAATTTCTGCTGAAAATTTTGCCTATAAATACACTATTATAGACCCTATTTTTATTCTAACCCCAGAAACCCAAAAGTTTCAGAAAACCAAATTCTCTCCACCTCCTCCTCCTCCTAAAAGTCGTTTTCTTGGTGGATACCGGTGGAGTGCTTCACACTTGAGGAGCAACTGCTAAGGATCTCTGATCGTTGTCTCCGAATTATTTTAAAAGGTTAGATTCGATCCCTCGAATTTTTATTCACGATTTATATGCTTTTATTTGGATTTTGTATGTGTAAAAGTGTTTTTCCACACCCCCGCTGCGTTTAAAATCCAACAATGGTATCAGAGCATAGGTTGTATGCATATAGATCTGTGGTAAAAATTTCAGAATTTTATGTGCTTGTATGAATTAATTATGATTTTTATAAGTTATATATGGATTAATTTTGTCTGATGAGAAATCATTTCTCATAATAATTTTGAATGTTGATCTGGGTTCCACAAGTGTTGTAGATCGTCTGGGTATTTTTTTCATAATTTTAGGATATATAGATTTTTTATTATGAATTTTTGAAATTGTTTCAATTAAAATTCGTAATTAAATAAATCTTATATATATATATGAATTGTATATATTATACTTCTGCTGCTGTACTACTTCTGTGTGTCTGTCCTTGTCTCTGTCTTTTACGTGCATTCAACAGACATAAAAGTCAGGTAAGCGGCACGGAATTCCGTGCAGAAAAGAAAAAAAAACGGCGACAGTTCACGCACAGGGGAAGGACCGCGCGTCGACCACGCGCGCGTGGGACTTACGCGCTGGCGTGCCACGCGCGGCGCGTGGAAGACGCGCGCTAGTGACGTCAGCATCAAAGTTCGGGCGCGTGAGGCGCGTGAAGCGCGTGGGTGCGCGTGACGGAGTTCAGGAAACTTCTTTCGGCGCGTGAGGGCGCGTGCGAGGTCAGATTAGGGCGATTTTGGTGCCGTTGGATTCGTCTTTTCGAGACGCTTCTAATGGTATATTATATGATATTTTATGAAATTGTTTCAAACTGTTTATAGCTAACAGAAGTGTTTTTAAGCTGTTTTTAACTGTTTAAATTGCTTTTAAATGCTTCATGTGATACATAGAGATGTATAATGCTTAGACTAATGTGCTAGATGATATAACATGCCTACCTTGATATTTATTCATGTTGATATATATGATATATGCTTAGTTTATCATGCGATGATAGATTTAGGTGAACTTAAATGAACATAAGGCGTTTGTTAGACAACCTAGTATAGTGAAATTGTTTCATAACCTTAATGATAATATTATGAATACAATCATGAGATCCTTGTGTTTATGAAACACGTAATTGAATATGAATTTTCGATATGAGAGAAAGGATGATTCTGTCAACAACAGATTTCTATCTGTAAGAAAGGGTTATTAAGTGACGCCTCTTGACAATGCTCCACCCGATCTGGGAATCATCTGATTATTGATTATTGTTTTGAAATATTTAATTTAAAAGGAAGAATCTCTTTATAATATGATTATGATTGTAACGTAATATAATCCCTCTAAAATTAAATAATATCAAATAGTAATTGGCCAATGACACAACGGGCTTGTGTCGGTCATAGCCTTCCAACATGGTAGAAAGTAGTTCTTATTTTTGAATCATTGTCATTTCGTGCCACAGCCGAGGGCTTTGATTTCGAAATAAGAAATACTTGTCTATTACATAGAGATGTGTATATTGAATAAGAATCTAAAGGTCGTTACGTGCCACAGCCGTGGGCCTTTGGGGACTGATTCAATTGTACGGAATGTTGGGTTAGACTTGACTTAGAATATTGAGTTTGTCGTGCCACAGCCGTGACTCAATTATTTAAGAGGCTAAAGTTTGATTAGGGAATAACATTAGATGTAATTGACAAGAGTTGTCTGCCTATTGAACATTACATGGCGTTTCGTGCCACAACCGGGGTTATGTAATGGAATGTAGGATCCCTATTCCCACTAGCATTATGAATGCTTAATTTTTCACGTAGGGGGTTGAATAAATTAGGAAAACTAGTGGGAGCCACTTATGAATAAAGACCCGATTCATATAGTGTTTTGAAATGAAATCGAATATTTGCTAAGTGTTGTTATGTGTTTATCATTTACAGATTTACTTTGTACGTTATGTCTTCTGCACTATCACTCAGGAGCATACTAGATGCTCACAAATTGACTGGTCCTAATTATGCTGACTGGCTTCGAAACTTGAGAATTGTTCTCAGGATTGAGAAGCTGGAATACGTGATTGACTCACCTAAGCCTACTGAACCTGCTAGTGATGCACATAATGATGAACACGTTGTGTATCGTAAGTGGATAGATGATGCAAATGTTGCTCAATGCATCATGCTAGCTTCCATGAACATTGAGCTACATAAGCAACATGAGCATATGGATGCTCACACTATCCTCATGCATCTACAAGAGTTGTATGATATGGCGGGGAGGACAGCTCGATATAAGATATCGAAGGAGCTGTTCGGGTGTAGGATGTCTGAGGGATCATCTTGGAATGACCATGTACTTAAGATGATCAATTTGATTGAACGTATTGGACAACTTGGTTTTACCATGGATGGGGAGCTGAGCCAAGACTTGGTCTTGCAATCGCTTCCGAGTTCGTTCTCGCAGTTTGTTGTGAACTTTCACATGAATAAGTTGGATGTCAGCCTACCTGAACTCCACAACATGTTGAAGACTGCGGAATCGAATTTTCCCCCTAAGAAGAGTTCTGTTCTTCTAATTGGTGAAGGTTCCAATCCTAAGAAAAGGAAGAGGAACTCTTCCAAGAAGAAGAAAGTAGGTGAGAAAATGCCGGTTCCGCCAAAAGCTGAAGACCCCAAGAACAAAGTTGTTTGCTTTCACTGTAACAAGGTGGGGCACTGGAAGAGGAACTGCAAGGTTTACCTTGCAGAATTGAAGAAGAAGGGTAGTGAGACTACCGCTTCTGATTCAGGTATGTTCATGATAGAAGTGAATATGTCATTTCTACTTGGGTATTAGATACCGCCTGTGGTTCTCATATCTGCAATTGTTGCAGGGACCAAGGAGAAGTAGGACTCTTGAGGAAGAGGAGGTGATTCTACTGATGGGAAATGGAGCAAGAGTTGCTGCTGAAGATGTAGAATCATTTCATTTACATATGCCTACGGGCAAGACTATTGTTTTAAATAATTGTTATTTTGTTCCCTCGATTGTGAGGAATATTAATCCCAAGTTAGACTTGGATGGATTTTTCATTTATTATTGAGAATAATGAATGTTATATTCTTAGAGATAATATTCTTTATGGACGTGGTACTTTAAATAATGGTCTGTATATATGTGACATAATTTACTTCAGATTGAACAAACTAATAAAAGAAAAGGGATGATGAAAATCTCACTTTATAGTGGCATTGCAGTCTCCATTTAGTTGATATGGAGAAAGGGCTGCAAATTTGCTAGGAATGGTACACACAGTTGTATGTGGACCAATGTCTATGCAAGCCATGGGTGGGTTTTCATACTTCATTACTTTCATAGATGATAGATCTGGATTCGGATATGTGTTTGATGAAACACAAGTCTGAGGCCTTTGAAAAGTTCAAAGAATATAAGTATGAAGTGGAGAAACAACCAAACTTAGTATTATAACTCTTTGATCAGATCGAGGTGGTGAATACTTCAATGGAGAGTTTCTGGATTATCTCAAAGTAAATGGTATAGTCTCCTAGTGGACTCCTCCAGATTGGTATCTGAAAGGAGAAATCAAACTTTGTTAAACATAGTTCGGTCCATGATGAGCTATGCAAATCTTCCAGTATTCCTATGGGGTTATGCATTGGAAACCTCAGCATATTTACTGAATAAGGTGCCTTCCAAATCTGTTCCTCAAATTCCGTATGAGATATGGAAAAGAAAGGAAACCGAGTCTTAAACACGTTAAGATTTGGGGATGTCCAGCTTATGTCAAGAAAGTTGACCCAGATAAGCTGGAATATCGATCCGTAAAATGTAGTTTTGTGGGATATCCTAAAGAGACTTTAGGGTATTACTTTTGCACCGATCATCGGGTGTTTGTCTCCAGACATGCTACCTTCTTGGAAAAGGAGTTTATCCTTGAAAGAAACAGTGGGAGCAAAATTGAACTTGATGAAGTTCAAGAAGCACAAACTACTACGGTTCAAGTGGAAGCACCTGTTCTGACTGAACAAACTTTTGTGGAACAACCCATTCATAGATCAGGGAGAGTGTCTCGCCAACCTGAGAGGTATTATGGCCTTGTCATTGAGAATGACAATGAGTTGTCGATCATTGATGTTGACGACCCTGTGACCTATAATGAGGCTATGAGTAGTGTTGCTCAGAGAAATGGCATAGTGCCATGAAATCCAGAATGGAATCTATGTATACGGTATACAAAAGATAGATTATAGCAGATGGCCAGGTGGAGACCTTTAAGGCCAGGCTTTTGGGAAAAGGATTCAAACAAAGGCAATGGATTGACTTTGATGAAACCTTTTACCTGTAGCCCTGTTAAAATCAGTTCGGATTTTGCTTGCGAATGCTGCTTACTACGACTATGTGATCTGGCAAATAGCCAGATGGTTTTCTTTCCAAGGGAAATGAAAACCTAGTGTGTAAGCTGCTGCAAACCATATGTTGTTTAAAGTAAGCTTCTCGAAAGATGGAACATTCGTTTTGATGAGACAATCAAAGAGTTTGATTTTATCAAAAACGAAGATGAACCATGCGTCTACAAAAGGGTTAGTGGGAGCGCGGTAACATTTCTTATATTGTATTAAAATAGAGTTGACACACATAACAACATAGCAGACCCACTCACAAAGCTACTTTTTGAAAGTCACTTTCATCGTCATAAAGATGAGATGGGTATTAGATACCAGAGTGATTGGCTTTAGTACAAGTGGGAGATTGAAAGGAATATGTCCTAAGTCCAATCAGGAATTAGGATTTAGGAATAACTTTTATGTAATCTATTTTGATTTCATTGATATTAATAAAGACTTGTTTTGTTTTTATTACGGGCTTTATCTATTTAAGTGTTTAAATAAGATATACCATAGTTTAGAGTAAAGCTTTTTATGGATTATGATGAGATCATAATAGTGAGACCTAAAAAGATGATAACTCTAAACTTAAATAGTTCCTGGTCATAGGATTACTAACTGGTAATTAATAATCCGCAAAGATCGGTACATACTATGCTTGCTTCATTATGAAGGATGTCTGTTCTCATAGACATTTATGTGGTGACACTATAGCTAGTATGTAGGTGCTTATTATGGAATAAGTTCACTGAACATGACTCGCACAGCTGAACAACTGATGGAGTTCACTCACATGTCAGCAGTTGTTCACATAGTGATAGTTGTACAAGTATCCTTAGACTTGAGGTCATCATAGTCATCTTGTGTATACTGAACTATGCTTTGGTTTAGTTCTTAGTCTCCAGGGACAATTATTAGGGCTCTTATGGGTATAGGAATTTGTACACGAAGATAGTGTATGATCAATAAAGGATCTACCCCTTCCAGTGAAGGAAGCGAATGTTCAAGGCTGATCCACTTATGCTAGTTCAGGAATCTCTGGCCAGAGTAAATGAAATTAGAAAGGAGTTTTTAATTTGCATAGAACTACGCATAGTAAATGGTAAGCAAAGTGAATGAATTAGATAGGCTTGACACGAGATCCATGCCTTGTATTTAATCGAGACATTGTAGGGTAGAAGGAGTTTATTGTACGGTAACTATTCACTGACAGGTTCTTGGTATTCTAAGCAGTGAATTCATATTATCCGGATAGTCGCGATATGTTGAGAAGCATCACTCACGATGTAGAATAAATGTGATTAATTAATTAATCATATTTAATAAATTAGAGAATTTATATAAATAATGATAAAATAGTTTTATTATTATTTATTTCTACTACCGGCTTAATATTGAACCTACAGGGTCACACCATAAAAAGAGAATGATTTATTGGTGGAGGAATTAATTAATAATGGCTAATAATTATTTATTTGTGAAATAAATAATTATTTGGCAAATTTAATAATTGATTAAATGAGATTTAATTGATTATAAATTAATTAAGAAAAGTTCTTAATATTATTAATTAAGGATTTAATTTTTGGAAATTAAATCAAGAGAGAGAATTATTTCTAAAGTGTTTAGAAAAAGGATTAATGATTAAAAGGTGTTTTAATTATTAATGAGAATAATAAATGGGATAATAATAATAATATTTATGGGAAAATTTCAGCTGAAAATTTTGCCTATAAATACACTATTATAGACCATATTTTTATTCTAACCCCAGAAACCCAAAAGTTTCAGAAAACCAAATTCTCTCCACCTCCTCCTCCTCCTAAAAGTCATTTTCCTGGTGGATACCGGTGGAGTGCTTCACACTTGAGGAGCAACTGCTAAGGATCTCTGATCGTTGTCTCCGAATTATTTTAAAAGGTTAGATTCGATCCCTCGAATTTTTATTCACGATTTATATGCTTTTATTTGGATTTTGTATGTGTAAAAGTGTTTTTCCACGCCCCCGCTGCGTTTAAAATCCAACAAAAACAACATTTATCACCACAATAATTTTCATCATTCATATGGAGTGTATGTGTGTACATTAAGCTAAATATCAGACAAAGAGTAAAGTCTGATTCACTTCATTACATCTTAGAAATAAGGCATAACTAAGAACTTTGCTTAAAATCTGTCATTACGCTGAAGTCTACTATAGAATGAGTTCATGCATGGGTCCACCTTAACTGTTTTGTGCTTATTTTATGCATATTTTGAAATTCCATTTTACAGTGGCTTCTCAGTGTAAGTGAGTCACGACTGCTTATCAGAATTTACGCTGTTATCAGAGTATATCTCCAGTAATCAGAGAATGTGAAAAGTCACCAAGAAAATTTTATTTTGCTTTTCTAATGCATATTACTTAATACCAGCAATGCACTTGGGTCTTCCCTTCCACATTTTTACTCTAGATCTCAAAGGAGTACCTGATATTTATTTCTTTTCTTTTTCTTTTTCTTTTGATAAGTGAGGCTTATCAACACTTAGTACATCCATCAGATTTACTAACATCAGAACTTAACAGATAATAAGCAATATTCTAGTTTTTGACTTAGTAATACGATACACAAAGTAAACTTTAACTAAGCTCAGTATCAGAATTTGCTAGTGTGAAAAAAATTCCACATAAACAATTACTTCATACATGGGATCTTTAGTATATTAAAGACTACTAGGTCAGTATCTAGCACAGTTATCCTCATTGGTTTGAATAGTCACAGAAACATTCATATCACTATCAGAGTTTAGAAATTCACATCAGACAACAATCAGCACTTAAAAAATTTTCAATTTAAGCACATGATACACAAAGATAGTAATATCTGTAAATACTGATCATAAAATCTGATGTATCAGAACATAAACTAAGCAGATTTAGAGAAAGAACCTGAAACCATTCCAAGTTCATTTACCAATCTTGTGAAAGTAGCTTCACACAGTGGTTTTGTGAAGATATCTGCTAGTTGTTGATCTGTTGGAACAAAATGAAATTCCACTGTACCTTCATCCACATGTTCCCTTATGAAGTGGTACCTAATGCTGATGTGCTTTGTCATTTAGTGTTGAACTGGATTACTTGTCATAGCAATATCACTTTGATTATCACAGTAAATAGGGATTTTAGAATATGTTAACCCATAATCCAGTAACTGATTCTTCATCCAAAGAATCTGTGCACAACAGCTTCCTGCAGCAATGTACTCTACTTCTGCAGTTGATGTGGAAATTGACTTATGTTTCTTGCTAAACCAAGAAACCAATCTGCCTCTAAGAAATTGGCAGCTTCCACTTGTGCTTTTCCTGTCAATTTTGCAGCCTGCAAAATCTGCATCTGAGTAACCTATTAGCTTAAAATCTGATTCTCTAGGATACCACAATCCCAGATCAGCTATACCCTTAAGGTACTTGAAATTTCTTTTCACAACTGTTAAGTGAGGTTCTCTTAGATCTGCTTGAAATATTGCACAAAGACAGGTAGCATACATGATATCAGGTCTACTTGTATAGTCTCCCAGTGGACTCCTCCATATACTCCACAGTTGAATGGGGTATCTGAAAGGAGAAATCGAACTTGGTTAGACATGGTTCGGTCCATGATGAGCTATGCGAATCTTCCAGTATTCCTATGGGGCTATGAATTGGAAACCTCAGCATATTTACTGAATAAGGTGCCTTCCAAATCTGTTCCTCAAACACCATATGAGATATGGAAAGAAAGGAAACCGAGTCTTAAACACGTTAAGATTTGGGGATGTCCAGCTTATGTCAAGAAAGTTGACCCAGATAAGCTGGAATCTCGATCCGTAAAATGTAATTTTATGGGATATCCGAAAGAGACTTTGGGGTATTACTTTTACACCGATCATCGGGTGTTTGTCTCCAGACATGCTACCTTCTTGGAAAAGGAGTTTATCCTTGAAGGAAACAGTGGGAGCAAAATTGAACTTGATGAAGTTCAAGAAGCACAAACTACTACGGATCAAGTAGAAACACCTGTTCAGACTGAACAACCTTCTTTGGAACAGCCCATTCGTAGGACAGGAAGAGTGTCTCGCCAACCTGAGAGGTATTATGGCCTTGTCATTGAGAATGACAATGAGTTGTCAATCATTGATGATGACAACCCTGTGACCTACAATGAGGCTATGAGTAGTGTTGACTCAGAAAAATGGCATAGTGCCATGAAATCCGAAATGGAATCTATGTATACCAACCAAGTATGGACTCTGGTTGAGGCGCCTGAAGGTATTAAGCCTATTGGGTGCAAGTGGGCATACAAAAGAAAGATTGGAGCATATGCCCAGGTGGAGACCTATAAGGCCAGGCTCGTGGCAAAAGGATTCAAATAAAGGCAAGGGATTGACTTTGATGAAACTTTTTCACCTGTAGCCCTTCTCAGTCCCTGAAAGCCCTCCCGGTGGCCCTGTTAAAATCAATTCGGATTTTGCTTGCGATTGTTGCTTACTACGACTATGAGATCTGGCAAATGGACGTGAAAACGGCCTTCCTCAATGGGGAACTTGAGGAGGAAGTGTATATGACACAGCCAGAGGGTTTTCTTTCCAAGGAAAATGAACACCTAGTATGTAAGCTGCTGCGAACCTTATATGGTTTAAGGCAAACTTCTCGTAGATAGAACATCCGTTTTGATGAGACAATCAAAGAGTTTGGTTTTATAAAAAACATAGATGAACCATGTGTCTACAAGAAGGTTAGTGGGAGCGCGGTAATATTTCTTGTATTGTATGTGGATGACATACTTCTTATAGGAAATGATATACCGATGCTACAATCAGTCAAAGTATGGCTATCAAAGAACTTCACCATGAAGGACTTGGGAGAAGCATCCTACATTCTCGGTATGAAGATCTATAGAGATAGATCTAGAAGAATGATAGGTCTTACCCAGGGTACATACATCCAGAAAGTGCTTAAAAGGTTTAGCATGGAAAACTCCAAAAGAGGTCTCATACTGATGAGCCATGGAGTGTCCCTTTCTGAAAAAATGCCTCCTAAGACACCTAAAGAAAGAGAGCGTATGAGTAAGATTCCTTATGCTTCAGCAATATGATCTATCATATACGCGATTATCATATACGCGATGTTGTGTACAAGGCCTGATGTTTCTTATTCAATTAGTGTGATGAGAAGATATCAGTCCAATCCAGGTGAAGACCACTGGAAAACAGTGAAAAACATCCTTAAGTACTTGCGAAGGACTCAGGACATTTTTCTTGTTTTTGGTGGTGAATCTGAGTTGAAAATAGAGGGTTATACTAACTCTACTTTTCAATCAGAAAGTGATAGCAAATCCATGTCAGGGTACGTGTTTACTCTGAATGGTGATGCAATTCAGATTATTGAAAGAGGAGATGTCAATGTCGAGAGAGTTGATACACATAACAACGTAGCAGACCCACTCACAAAGCCACTTTCTCAGAGTCACTTTGATCGTCATAAAGACAAGATGGGTATTAGATACCAGAGTGATTGGCTTTAGTACAAGTGGGAGATTGAAAGAGATATGTCCTTAGTCCAATCATGTATGAGGATTTAGGAATAACTTTTATGTAATCTGTTTTGATTTCATTGATATTAATAAAAGGCTTGTGTTGTTTTTATTACGGGCTCTATCTATTTAAATGTTTAAATAAGATATACCACAGTTTAGAGTAAATCTTTTTATGGATTGTGATGAGATCATAATAATGAGACCTAAAAGATGATAACTCTAAACTTAAATAGTTCCTGGTCGTAGGATTACTAACTGGTAATTAATAATCCGCAAAGATCGGTACATACTATGCTTGCTTCATTATGAAGGATGTCTGTTCTTATAGACATTTGTGTGGTGACACTATAGCTAGTATGTAGGTGCTTATTATAGAATAAGTTCACTGAACATGACTCACATAGCTGAACAACTGATGGAGTTCACTCATGTGTCAGCAGTTGTTCACATAGTGATAGTTGTACAAGTATCCTTAGACTTGAGGTCATCATAGTTATCTTGTGTACACTGAACTATGTTTGGTTTAGTTCTTAGTCTCAAGGGACAATTATAAGGGCTCTACTGGGTATAGGAATATGTACACGAAGATAGTGTATGATCAATAAAGGATCTACCCCTTCCAGTAAAGGAAGAGAATGTTCAATGCTGATCCACTTATGCTAGTTCAGGAATCTCTGGCCAGAGTGAATGAAATTAGAAAGGAGTTTCTAATTTACATTAAATAGAACTAAGCATAGTGAATGGGAAAGCAAGTGATTAAATAAGATAGGCTTGACACAAGTTCCATGCCTTGTATTTAATCGTGACATTGCGGGGTAGAAGGAATTAAGTGTACGGTAACTACTCATTGAATAGGTTCTTGGTATTCTAAGCAGTGGATTCGTATTATCCGGATAGTCGCGATATGCTGAGAAGTATCCCTCGCGATGTAGAATAAATATGATTAATTAATTAATCATATTTAATGAATTAGAAAATTTATATAAATAATGATAAAATAGTTTTATTATTATTTATTTTTACTACCGGCTTAATATTGAACCTACAGGGTCACACCATAAAAGAGAATGATTTAATGGTGGAGAAATTAATTAATAATGGTTGATAATTATTTATTTATGAAATAAATAATTAATTGGAAAATTTAATAATTGATTAAATGAGATTTAATTGATTATAAATTAATTAAGAAAAGTTCTTAATATTATTAATTAAGAATTTAATTTTTGGAAATTAAATCAAGTGAGAGAATTATTTCTAAAGAGTTTAGAAAAAGGATTAATAATTAAAAGGGTTTTAATTATTAGTGAGAATAATAAAGGGTTAATAATAATAATATTTTATGGGAAAATTTTCAGCTGAAAATTTGCCTATAAATATACTATTATAGACCCTATTTTTGCCTCAACCAAAAAGATTTATAAAACCCTAATTCTCTCCATCTTCTCCTCCTTCATTACATCATTTTCTTGGTGTATACCGGTGGAGTGCTTCACACTTGAGGAGCAGATGCTAAGGATCTCCGTTCATCGTTTTTGGATCGCCATTAAAGACCTCCATCTTTCCATTAATGTAAAGCTTCTTAAGGTAAACATACTGAACTACGAATTAAATATTATTTTTCGCATGGATCCTGCGGAGGGTTTCGGTTTTTTATGATTTAAATTTACGTTTTCGCTACATTTATGTGCTAAAAACCCTTCAAATAGTCCCTTTGTTAAATCCACTTTCCAGAAGAAACTGAGCTAATATCTCATACCATGCTCTTGGAGCTTGCTTAAGGCCATAAAGTGCTTTATCAAGTCTGAGACATGATGAGGAAATTTTCAATCTACAAAACCTGGAGGTTGTTCAACATATACTTCTTCTTCTAATTCTCCATTAAGAAAATCACGTTTTACATCCATTTGAAAGACTGTAAACTTTTTGTGAGCAGCATAAGCCAAAAATTTCCTTATGGCTTCCCATCTAGCAACTGGTGCAAATGTTTCATCATAATCAATTCCCTCCTGTTGAGAATATCCTCTTGCAACCAGCCTTGCTTTATTCCTTGTAATTATGCCATCACTATCAGTTTTGTTTCTGAACACCCACTTTGTACCAACAATAAATCTGTTCTTTGGTCTTGGCACTAGGGTCCAGACTTTATTT
The DNA here is from genome assembly GCF_009905375.1 of Apium graveolens. Taxonomy (NCBI): domain Eukaryota; kingdom Viridiplantae; phylum Streptophyta; class Magnoliopsida; order Apiales; family Apiaceae; genus Apium; species Apium graveolens. Next base: position 75,640,980 of record NC_133648.1, on the reverse strand, counting down.
CTTTCAAATTCATTTAACTCTTCCTGCATTGCTTGCACCCAATCAGCATCTTAAAGAGCTTCTTCCACTTTCTTTGGTTCAGTCTGAGAAAGAAAAGAGTGATAGAGAAATTCATTTGATATTGTTTTTCTAGTTTTTATACCTGCTTCAGGATTCCCAATAATCAAGTCAGGTGTATGTGCTGAAGTCCACTTTCTTGCAGATGGAAGGTTATCTCTAGAACTGGATGCTCCCCCATGATCCACGCTGTCTCCATCAACATTTTCTGATGCTCCCTCTGAAATTATGCTCTCTGAGTTGGATCCTTCAGAATTTGAGTTTCCAGAAATATCAGAACATGAGTTTCCAGAATTATCAGAACTTGGCCCATCATAACTTGATGAATCAGAACTTGAAGAGCCTGTTGTAGATTCTGATGCTTCTTGAGATGTGGTTGGATCTTCAATATGCTCCCCCTGCACAGGTGCATCTTGCTTTGGTATAGTCACCACAGTTTTAATAAAATCAGAGTTTAATCCATCAGAGTTTGCAGTATCAGGATTTAGACTGTCAGGATTTACAAAATCAGAATTTAAAGCTTTATTTTCAAATCTCAGCTGATCATGATCATTGAAATCTTCAAGTCCAGTAATCTTCTTATCATCAAAAGAGACATTGATAGATTCCATAACAACCCTTGTTCTTAAATTGTAGACTCTGAAGGCTTTTGTGGAAAGTGGATATCCAACAAAAATTCCTTCATCAGCTTTTAGATCAAATTTGGATAGTTGTTTAGGATGAGTCTTAAGAACAAAACACTTGCATCCAATTACATTAAAATACTTCAGATTTGGCATCTTTTTCTTCACCATCGCATATGGTATCTTTCCATACTTGTTGATAAGTGTTACACTCTGAGTAAAACAAGCAGTCTGCACAGCTTCAGCCCAAAAATAGGTTGGTAACTTTGCTTCATCAAGCATAGTTCATGCAGCTTTAATAAGAGTTCTATTCCTTCTTTCAACAACTCCATTTTGCTGTGGAGTACCAGGAGCAAAGAATTCCTGCATTATTCCATGGTCTTTGCAGAACTCTTCCATAATCAAATTCTTGAACTCAGTTGACCAATTTATCCAGTTGTTTGACATGATCAATCAAGATAGATGCAGTTTCACTTTTTGTGTGCAAGAAATACACCCATGTGTATCTGGTGAACTCATCCACTATGACCATAGCATATTTCTTCTTTGCAATAGACATGACATTCACTGGACCAAATAGATCAACATGCAGTAGGTGATAAGGCTCAAGAATTGATGATTCAGTCTTGCTATTGAATGAAGATTTTCTTTATTTTGCCTTCTGACATGAATCAAAAAGGCCATCAGGAGAAAATATTGATTTTGGCAGTCCTCTCACAAGATCTTTCTCGACTAGTTCATTTATATTGTTGAAATTTAAATGAGAGAGTTTCTTGTGCCAATTCGATCCTTCTTCAATTATTGCTCTACTTAACAGATAGATTGCAGAACCATCAGAACTTGTTGAAAGCTTGGCTTCATAAATGTTACCATGCCTGTATCCTTTCAGAACAACATTGCCTGTAGATTTGCTTACAACTTCACAGTGTTCTTCAAAGAAATCCACATGATAACCTCTGTCACAGATTTGACTAACACTCAGCAAATTGTGTTTAAGTCCTGAGATAAGAGCTACTTTTTCAATGATGACATTCTCAAGATTGATATTGCCATATCCCAGAGTTTTTCCCATATTTCCATCTCCATAAAAAACACTTGGGCCAGCTTCCTCTACAAAGTCTGATAGCAGGGCTTTATTTCCAGTCATATGTCCTGAACATCCACTGTCCAGAACTAGGATATTTTTCCTGTTGCCCTGCAATCACAAAGACCACTAATGATTAGTTTTAAGGACCCAGACTTGCTTGGATCCTTTGGCCTTATTAAGTTTGTTAACATTTGCAGCGGATTTAGCATCAGAGTTTATGTTAACAATTTTCTTATCAGAATTTACAATATCAGACTTTCCATCAGAACTTACACTAGAAGGAATAATGCTAACTTTCTTTAAAGAAGGTTTTATTTGATAATAATCATAGTACAAACTATGATATTCCTTACAAGTATAAATGGAATGCCATAAACTACCACAATGAAAACATGGATTTTGTGGCCTATATCTAACAGACTGACTCTTAAATCCTGACTTTGAAGGTAAGGATTTTATGTTCTTATTCTTCCTGCAAAAAGAAGCCAGATGGTTAGAATTTCCACAGTTATAACATTTCTTTCTAGGAGCATTAGGAACAAGCTTATAATCATTGCTTTTATTTACACCTTCCTTTCCATTCCTATTTTTCCTAGGTGGCTTTACCTTGTTTACATTCTTAACATCTTTCAGCTTATGCTTAAGCTGCTTCTTTGGCATTAAGCCTATGTTTACTTCAGTTGGCTTATCCTGTTTTGGTTTTTCAGAAGTTAATTTCTCTTTAACTTCTGATTTATCAATATCAGACTTTATAGCTACAAACTTAACAGGATTTATATTTGGCTTTTGTATAACAACTATAGGCTCAATTTCTACAATTCCTTTATCATTCTTATCATCTCCATAACCTAAGCCCTTTTTCCAATTTCCACTACTTAACAAATTCTGAGTTGTTCTGCCAGAGTTAGTCCAAGTCCTAATAATCCCTCTTTCCTTTTCTAACTCAGTTTTTAGAGATTCATTCATTTTAAGCACTTCATCTCTAACATTGAAAGCATCATCTCTATCTTTCTGATTTTGATGGAACATAACTAACTCTTTTTCTAAATAATCATTCCTCTTTTTATAATCAAGATTTTCAGAAGTTAATCTTTTACATGTTAAAGTTTGATCTCTATAACTAATGAACATGGTTTTAAGATATCTTCTCAACTCAGTAATATCATCAGTATGAAAGGCATAAGTTGTTTGAGGTACCTTTAACTCAGCATCTTCAGAACTGCTATTAGCATTTGCCATCAAGGCATAGTTCACCTCACTTTCAGAATCTGAAGTGTCTGTCCAGCTTCTCTTCTTTATGACAAGTGCCTTGCCTTTGTCACTCTTCACTTTCTTGCAATCAGGAGATATGTGGCATTTCTCACCACAGTTGTAGCATTTGACATTTGAGTAATCTCCTATGTCAGACTTTCCTCCTTTACCTTCAGATTTTATGAAACCTTTCTTATCAGAACTTGCACATTTCCTGGAAAACTTCTTTCCCCTTCTGAATTTCCTGTATGCAATCTTTATGATTCCTTTCACCATAAAAGCACACAGCTTCATCATCTCTTCATCAGGATCCATCTCAGGTAAGCTTTCAGTTTCTGAGTCATCATCACAATCAGAGCTTGATGACTCAGTATTAGACTTTGTGATGAGAGCTTTTCCCTTGCCTTTTCTTGAGGCAACTACTTTTGGGACATCATCCTCAGCCTTAAGAGCAAATGTCCTTGACTTTCTTCCATTCCTCTTGCTTCTTTGTTCCATATCAAGTTCATGAGTCTTGAGCATCCCACAAATTTCATCAAGAGTTGTTTCATCAAGAACATAGTTGTCTCTTATAGTGGTGTCCTTCAAATCCCAAATTTCAGGAAGAGCTAACAGGAATTTAAGATCTGAATTTTCAAGTTCATATTCCTTGTCCACCAGTGACAAATCATTCAAGAGTTTGAAAAATCTATCATATAATCCAGTTAATGACTCATCAGGTTTTGAGTCAAAGTGCTCATACTCTTGAGTGAGTATAGTCCTCCTATTCTTCTTAATTAAATCAGTTCCCTGACATCTTGTTTCCAAGGCATCCCATATCTCCTTTGCAGTCTTGTAGTTGATTACCCTGTTTGACATGACATTATAAATGGCACTATGCAGCAAATGTCGTACCTTTGCATCCTTAGCAATAAATGAGATATCTTCAGTTGTATATTCACTTTTCTTCTTTGGTACTGTCTGTGATGGCTGATCTGCAACTACAACAGAGAGCTTGGTTGGCTTATGTGGTCCTTCAATGATTCTGTCAAGGTATTCTGGATCTGTAGCTTCCAGAAACATAGACATCCTCACCTTTCATATGGGATATTCAGATGGTTTCAGTATGGGAACCCTAATAGTCTCATATCGATTATGAATTTGAGTCTTTGGAGGTTCTTCAGTTTTGGTGGGCTTGGTTGGAGTTTGTGTTTCTTCAGACATGATTGTTTTTGGATCTTTATTGTATGTATGTTAACAGATTGCTCTGATACCACTTGTTAGGTCACGCACACTGTAGAAGGGGTTGAATACAGTGTTTACTACAATCAAATCGAATTAAGAACACAAGTAACTAAACACAGATTTTATTCAATACAATAAACTCTGTTACAATATGGAACTGTCCTCTCTCAGTGATGAACAAATTATCACGAGAGCTGCTAGAGTTACAAAGAATAATAATCTCGATTTCGATAACACATTTAGTGTAAACCCAATGCCTGTGTTTATATACTACACAGTTACAAGATAATCTTCTAATTGATATCGAATACAATTCTGCTTCCTAAAATATATCAATCAATTATCTTTTCTTTCAAGTATTCTATTCTTCATAGAATTCCTTCTTCATGCATATCTCTTCTTGCGTTTGTCTTGATCTTCTTTCCTTTCAATCAGCCGCCTTCCTTATCTGAACGCCTCCTTAAGTCCTGATATTATCTCCTGATAAATATCTCTTGATAACTTAAGTTCTGACAACTTAAGTTCTGATATCTTAAGTCCTGACTTCAGTATCAGTACTGATTTCCAGTTAAGTACTGATTTGTCCTGTTAAGTAAGATCTGAAAACTAAACACAAATCATCATTAGACATGACATCACAAATATATCTAACATTGCTCATAATTGTTATCAAGATGCTCCTCTAGTCTGAGCAGATAGATCTATTTTCTTGATTGTCTGGATTTCTTCCCAAGCTTTCTGTTGTTTTCTTCAATTTGATTCTGGAGTTGTCTTTGGAATTCAAGTTCATAAGCTTCTGAGAGATCTAGCATTTCCTGCAATTCCAAGAGAGTCTCATTGCTAAAGATACTCAATTGGTCCTCCAATCGGAAGAATCTTCTAACTCCTTTTTCATCCTTGAATTCTATCATCCAATAGGGCCTTACATGCACTCTTTTTCATGTAAAGGGAATAAATAGAGTTTTTGGAAGTGCATCTCTGGCTCTATTACTCCTTAGTTCCTCAATCCTCTTTAGAACCATTCTTCTTGTAGTCATATTGTATCCAAAGTTCTTTTTGAAGGATGAGTAGACTTTAATCAGAATAGATTGGCTTTCTTGGATAAATCCTGTGATGTGGCCATATGAACTTTCTTCCTCCCTTGTATTTGAATACCAGCCTTTCAGGAAGATGTTTGTGAACATCAATTCCTCTAACTTCTTCCAATTCATCTAAGTAAAGGTTTATGTCAGAAAACTCTTCGATATCATAAATGAACAGCATGTCTCCCTTGTTGACTATAGGCTTAGCTTTGATTGAGGTCTTAGATTTAAGAATCACAGGCTTCACTTTCTTGCTTGCTCTTGTCTTTGTCTTCTTTGGCTTGAAAATGGGTAAGTTTAGCTCAGGAATTGGTAAATTATCTCAGTCTACTGGCTCATCCTTAGGAACAATTGGTTCACCATGAATATTTCTTGTTGGATCAACCACTTTGAATTCTTCAAATACCACTGAGGGTTTTGATGTCTGAGTTGTAGTAGTATGATTTTTGGGAAATTGGTCTTCCAATTCCTCATCATTAAAGTTCATTTTCCTCTTGGAATGGAGTTTGTATCTAAATCTTCTTTTCTGTTGTTATTCTTCTTGCATTTTCAGATCCTTAGGTTCAGTAATTACAGTTGGTTGTACAGGAAGTTCTGTTGTGGTTTTACAGCTTGAAGCTTGGCCAAGATAGCAGCTTGTTCTTTCTTTTACTTTTGCTTCTTAGCATCCAAAGCAGCTTGCTTCTTTTCTAGCCTGATTATTTCTTTCTCTTCCTTCTTAGCTTCCACAAACAGTGGGTGTCCAACCACCAAACAAATCTCCTTACCATTTCTGTAAATTTTGGCAATTCTTCTTTTCAATGCTGAATCAGTTGGATCCTTGTAGAATGCAATAGACCTAGCCAGCAGCTTCTTCTCATCTGGCCTAGGTATTTTAAACACTATATCCATAGGATTCTTGTCTGAAAACTTAGGATAGTTCCATTTGGCCTTCATGATGAGATCTTTCTTTGGAGATTTGATACAGGAAGTTTGACCTCTTTCCAGATAGTTCATGCTTATCTCATTCACAGAAATTTTCATGACTTTAGAATGATGATTGAAGACTTTATCTGGATTTTGAATTGGCCCAAACTTTTGTTGAATATCTACATCTATTTTTCTCCGTTTTTCTTTTATTTCCTTCTCTAGAGTTGTAACATCAAGCATCTTGGGATTTGATTTCAACTCAAGCTTTTCAGCTGCTCTTTGGATTAGATCAATGCTATCCAAAACTGGTGGCTTTGGGAAAGCAATTGTTGGCATAATCACTTTGCTGACTTGTATGTTTAGCACTTTTTGCTCCCCCTCACTTCTTGATTCCCCTTGATTGAATAAGACAATTGAGCTTGCTTTCTCCCCCTTTGAAGAGGTTTCTTTCTCCCCTTTTTTGTTATCAGCAAGTTGAGTAGAAGAAGGGGTTTTTGCTGCCACTAGCCTTTGCAGCAAGTCTGTTTGTTGTGCCTGATGTAGATGTATAGCTATTAGAGAGGCTTCCATTGCTGTCATTCTTTTCTCCAAGGAATCTACCTTGGTAGCAAGATCAATGTTCTTCCTTAATTATCTTTTGATATCAAGCATTGTAGCTTCTGGAAGTTTTGCATCTAATCTATCAACTATATCCTTCTTCACTCGAGTGATTTCTATTTTAATAGAAGTGATATCCAGATTGTGTTGGAAGCCTTGGATTTGTTGTAGTTGGAGAGAAACAAGATGTGCTTGCAGAAGCTTCTTGGTGCTAGAATTTTTGGATGATTGAAGAGCAGAATAAGTTTGACTGATAAGTTGGATGAGTGTGGTCTTGAAATGATGTTTATCACATTTCTTTGAGAGGGCCCATGATGGCATGCCTGATCTGGAACTAGGGCCTACTTATCCCCCTTTGTCCAATGGCTCTTCTTCACTTTCTTCATCCTTACCACCAAAGAAATCTTCTGAACCACCAGTCTCATAGTCAATATCACCAGTTGTAGAGGGCAGAGCTGTGATTGCATCCTTTACTCTTTGCATAGACTGTGTGGTGTGCACCAAATTTAGCATTCTTTCTGCATTGTCATTTCCCTGTCCAGCTAGAAGTTGATATGCTGGAACAGGGTGAGTAAATGTCTCAGGATCCAAGGAGGTAGAATCTATAATAGCTTGACTTTGCTGAGATAGTCCCTCCCTGTCTGCATCCTGGTCATTCATTAACTCACTTGCAATGCATCCACCCTTATTTCTCCTGTACCTGCATTTCTCTCATTATCTCTCTTTTCTTGCATCAAGGTCTCACCTTGACTCCCCACCCTCACACCCTCACCTTCACCATCTAAGGTGGGACTCCTTTCACTCACTTTTTCCAGTCCTGAAGAAATGGACTGCATTAGATCACTCTTTTCCTCTCCTTTTCCTAGGAGCAACCCCGAATCTCACTCAAATCACTACCTTCCCTCAATCCTAAAAGTAATTGTACAATTACTAAGTCATTTGCACTTGTAGCTATATTTGAATATTGAAGTTGTGTAGAGACTCCCGACGGATGAGTAATATCCATCGGGTTAGTAATTTGACTATCCGACGGATGACTGCTGTTAGGCACATCCATCGGGATACAATCACTACTCGACGGGTGAACAATATCCATTGAGTGAGTAGAAATGAATGAGTATGGAGTGGAGACTATTGTAGATTCTGTGCAGATTGATGAAAATTTTGGCACAGATGTCTCAACAGTCTTAGAAAGAAATGGCAAGTGAGCCAATAAATCATCTAGAAGATGATGCTCACTTAGATGGAATTTTTGCTTCTCCAAGAGAGTTAAAGATGGAAAATTTGGAAGTGATGTGTTTATCATGTCAACATCCAATGAGTGTGTGGGAGAATTTGGTGTATCAAGTGCTTCAATTATGAGAGATTTTGGTTGTGACTCCACATTTATTGGAGCCACATCAACCTGACTTTGAGATGGTGCAGTGACTGGGTCTTTGGCACCAGTTTTCACAGTGTGTGATCCCTGTGCATCCCCAAGGGTTTTTGGTTTCTTCTTTCTGGTATAAGTTTGGGGTGAGCTTGTGTCCCTTACCCTCTTGGCATGTGCTCTTGGCTGAGAGCTTTGTTCAATAGTCACATCCTATTGGGAGGATGCAACTAGTAATGAGCTTATATCCTTATTAAGCACTACAGTTTGTTGAGAAACTACAGTGTGGCTAGGCTGGGAAACACTCACCTCTCCAACCTTATCCTTAGGGCTTTTTTAAATTTCACCCTGTCCCTCACCTTTCTTGCCGACCTTCACACTCCCCTCTTTAGGTTTGGTGGATTTTACAACTGATTTCTTTTGAAAGAAATCAGAGGGGGCTTTCTTAGCTTTGGATTTAGGAACTTTTGTTGGTTTGGTAGCTTGGGTAGGCAACTGTTGGGTCATTGACACAGTTGTCATAGCTACACTAGAAAGCAAAGAAATTTGTGAGGTTGGAAGAGTGGAGACAAAAGAAATTACCTCACTTACCTGAGGTCCCTCCATTACTAGAAAGTAGTATAAGGGAACCTCCTTGTGATGGTCTGCTCTATTTAAATCTGCAATGATCCTTCTTTCTTGAACCCAACAATTTAACTTGGTTGGGTTCTCAATCATAATTTCTTCAATAAGATGGTTAGCAAGCATCATAAAGAATCTAGCATATTAGACACTTTTATCTCTCTTATTGATCTCTCCTAACTTAAAGCCTAACTCAAACAAAACCAAATCACTGAAATTAAAGTACTTATCAGTAACTAGTGTGGCGCCCTCCAAACCTAGGTCAGAAGTTTGGGGTCCACAACACATATTCAATATATAAACCTGTATATAAAATATTATTTGTAATGACCCTGTTTTACATAACCACGGATCGCAACAGGTTAAAGTATGAAAACAAGCCACAACTTTAACTTTTATTACAACGCACCAAATCCCAACTAATTTAATTTACAACTGATATGAAATTATTCTTACAACCTTAATACCTCACTACTGCAATAAGCTTCTGCTAGCTCGATCAATCATAATCTGGAATTCTAGCTTGAACATTGAACTGGGAAACCTCGCTATCAACCGTATCCTTCTTAACTGTAGAATACATAAAAAGATTCGCAAGAATGAGCTAACTAGCTCAGCAAGTCATATTATCAATATCTGAGGTTAAACAATAATAAGTGAGGTGATTTAAAGGAATTAAGTTTCTTGTTAAACAACCAATAGAATTGGATATTCATTTTAAGTTTCAAAAACCAAGGTTAGGCTGTTGATCAGTCACGCACTAACCCCGAGCAAAGCACACAGCATTGCTCTGACTACTGGATCCAAGGCCCACATTGGCCTAACTTGACCATCGATATGGTCTGACCACGAATCTGGTCCATACAAAGAAAGCTATCCAATTCTAAAGCATTTCAATATGATAAACAAGAGAGTTCAATAAACCGGATCATAATCAATAACAATAAAACATTTGTATAAGAGCATAATAAAAATTCATGGTTACCGAAAGGGTATGCCAAAGTACATAAAAGAAGTGGCCTCCAGCCGGTAGGATAATCGGGTATTAGATGAATATTTTTTTTATAAAGTTTTAGTGCTTTGATATCACGAGGTATGGTTAAGTATAAAAGTTTCTGTATATATAAACAATTTTGTTCCAGTGTTTGGTATATGATGGATATATATTTGTGGAGTAGTATCGTATTTGTGTGGTTTAATATTTGGTAAATCCACAAGAAATGGTTCACAAAGAATAAGGCTTACGGCTCAAAGATCAAATGATGTGGCTCAGGTTCAAGGCTGGAGGATTCAAAGTATTTCCAATATAAAACAGAGCTATTTTAAATATTAACAATAGGTCATAAGAGAATTTAGAAATATTTGCAATAAATCTCGAGAAAGGTTTAGAAGTACTTGCCTTATCATAATCGATTTCCACTTCACTTGTACTTGTCTAATGACTTCATTCAACAATCATTCGTCTGCTTTTCTTATGCCTCACTTCTATCCTCTGATTACTTGCTGTATTTTCTACATATCAATTCTATTTTCTGATCACCTTCTTCCCTTTCTTACGCCTTGCTTACTCTACTAGGCATTATAAATATCTATCAATATTTAACTTATACGATTATATTCGATATACACTTCCATCTACCCTTCGTTTTACCCGAATCCGATTAACGGATCGGAAGTTATGCAATAATCAAGTAAACACCGAATATATAGACTGATAGTCAATCAACAAGTCACATATAGCACATAATACATCACATAATCAATGATATATTATTTATAAAGAAGTCTCGGGTCATAAATAGGCTTTCTGATATTTAAAATGATTTTTAAAACATTTTTCGGAATTAAAACGGGTCATTGGATCAATTTCGGGTTAATAAACAGGGTTCGGTTAGCCAATTATGGCTTCAAAACAATTTTATAATAATTATCGAGCCTTGGAAATAATTTATAATAATATTCTAAAGCTCGAAACTATTTTTCAGAATTTTTAAATCATTTTTATATAGTTAAATCTGATTAAATAACTAATTAAAATTAATTAATAATTAATGAAATCAATTAATCAATTAATTTCTGAATTAATTGACCAATTAATCAACTAATTATTAATTAAAATTAATTAACTAATTAATTCAGATTTATTTTTGAATTAAAAATAATTTTCGGAATTAAAATAAACATTATTGGAATTTTTTGGAAATTAAAAAAAAATTTAAAAAATTTAATAAAACAGAAATACTATTTTTACAAGTTTTGTAAACAGAAATCTTATTTTTAAAACTTATAAAAGTACAGGGACTAAACTGTAATGTTGATCAAACTACAGGGGTCAAACTGTAGTTTGACCACCTTCTTCACCATGTCGCTGGCGTCGCCATTGCCGGCGACGTCAAGCTTTCCGGTGAACAGATTTCGAGCCCAGAAACACAAAAAGACGATGGGGATTTGTAGATTACGATACCAGGATTCGAGATATACAGCTGATGTCAACAAACAAACATGCAATAATCCGGAAATTGCACTTGAAATCCCCGACGTCGCCGCCGATTCAAAAATCCGGCGAAAACTTTGAAACAACAATACAATCACCACAGTCATCGTCGATTAACAAGGGTTACGTGAATCGATTCTAAATTCCAAGGGGAACAAAACCCACTAACTTTCAACGTCTGTTAATCCCTAAATAAGAAACCCCTAAAAATTAATCAAGAACATTCATATGAACATAAACCCTAATTTTGAATCTCGATAATCAAACCCTAATTTAAACATGTTATTGAACTCCAAATTTGAAGTATAATATATGAAAACGAATGGCACAACATGCTCTACATCATGAAATCATCAAATCACATAAACCATATCAAAATCAAAAATTCATATATAAACCCTAAATTAATTCGAATTTAATTAAATAAATAGGAAATTACCCTTGAAATCTGCAGTAAAACGGATGAAAGATTTGGATTCTAGATTTCAATAGCTTCATTTTGAGTATATGTACGCCAAAATCGGATATCGATAACGCCTCCGAATTTGTGTTTGATTACGAAGAACAAATTAGAATTAAAGTATTTTCTCTGTAAAAATTCTGTAAATACTGTTTGCAAATGATTTCTGGTACAAAATAAAATACAGTAGAGGCTATTTATAATTACAGAAAATTAGTATCCCGTTGGATCATTCCGGATATAAAACGGTACGTTTATTTATAAAAGGTGATCCAAACAGTACCGATTTTCGAGATAATTATCCAAATCAGTACAATTTGTACTGCGGTCTTGGTCTCAGCGCCTGGTTACACGTATTACGAAGTGATAGTTGGGATAGTTTAATAAAAAGCTCCCGTTTATCGAAAATACGGGTTTTATTGATTTACCAAAACGAATATTGTATCGAAAATATTGCGCCGGGACCCGCGTAGGACAAACCGTACGCCGGATCGAAAGAATCGAAACATGGAAAATGCTCGGAATATTGCAATTAGGTTAGGAAGGAGTTCTCGGAAGAGTTTCGGGTTCCAAAAACGTAACAACGAATGACGTCGGTTGGTTCCCGCTTTTATAAAATAGAATTTTAAATATCCGGAAAAAGATTTTATAAAATCCATATGATTCTTATAAAATCATAAATTAACATAAAAATAATTAAGAAGATATGACAATTATTTATATTTTATTTTGGACATATAAAAATTGAAATACTCAATTAATAATATTTTTTAAACATCCAAACACATTTAACACTTAACAAATAATTCACAAAATAGATACTGAACATATATAATAATTATTTATTAGCAAAAATAATTACACGATATATCCCAGATATTACATCCTTCCCCCCTTAAAAGGATTCTGTCCTCAGAATCTCCTAAGGAAACAAATGAGGACACTTTGCTCTCATATCACTTTCTAACTCCCAGGTTGACTCTTCAACCTTTGGGTTTCTCCATAATACTCTTACTAACTTTACCACTTTATCGGACCCTCTACATATGACAAATCTGCCTGAAGCTCTATCGGCTCATATTCTATTACATGTCTGGAGTTTGGATTATACTTCTTAAGCATCGATACGTGAAGAACATTGCAAATGTGCTCTATGTGCGGAGGTAACGACAACTCGTAAGCTATTTTTGCCAACGTGCTTTAAAATCTCAAAAAGATTCGATATATATTTGGCTCGGTTTTCCTTTCTTTCCAAACCTCGTTAATCCCTTTCACGGTGATACTTTTAGTAATATCAAATTCCCTTCTCTGAATTCCATATATTTCCTTGATTAATCTGCATATTTCATTTGACGATCTTGTGTTGCTATCAATCTTTTCTGGATAACTTTAATAGCTTTCTTTGCCTGCTGCAGTAATTTAGGTTCAAGTATTTCATGTTCTCCTACTTCGTCCCAATACACTGGAGATCTGCACTTGCGTCCCTAAAGGGCTTCATAGGGTGGCATCCCAATACTGACGTGATAACTGTTGATGTAAGCAAATTCTACCAGAGGTAAATGCTCGTTCCAATTTCCTTTAGAATCAATAGTACACACGTGTAACATATCCTCGATTGTCTGGATTATTCTTTCACTTTGGCCATCCGTCTCTGGGTGATAATCTGTACTCATATTCAATCTTGTTCCTAACATTCTTGAAAACTCTTCCAAAATCTCGAATTAAATCTTGGATCTCGATCAGATACGATAGACACAAGAATTTCATGATGAACTACAATTTCCTTCAGGCACCTATGGATCAACTTATCGAGCGAAAATCTTTCGTTTATAGGCAGAAAATGAGCTGACTTGGTAAATCTATCCACTATAAGCCAAATGGCATCATGATTAGTTTTTGTGCTTGGTAACCCCAATTATTAAATTTATGGTGATATGCTCCCACTTCCACTCTGGAACTTCCAATGACTGTAGCAATCCACTTGATCTCTAATGCTCTACTTTAACTCTGTTGACATATATAACATCTGCTAATTCATTCCGCAATTTCCCACTTCATATCTAACCACCTATGATTTCCTTTAAATCTCTATACATCTTGGTACTCCCTGAATGGATTGAGTACCTCAAATTATGAGCTGCCTGTAAAATTTCATTCTTCAGTTCCATCACTGGTGGAATCCAATTTCTAGAAGAAAACCTAAGAATACCTTGATCATCCTTTTTGCGTGCACTATTCTTCCCATACTAAATGATTTATATCCCGATCCATTACCTCTTCCTGACATTTCTTTATCTTCTCTAACAATTCCTACTGAAAAGTCATACTTATACATTCTTACTCCTTTTTGGATCATGAATTCTGACTTTCAATTCCAACTTCTAGAATTCCATAGCTAATTCTTCTAGTACAGTTTCTATGTTCATTCTCTCTCCTTTTTACTCATCTCTTGCCACTACATTTGCTTTTCCTCGAGAGTTCATACTTCAAACTCTTATGGTCCGTATATATCTCACGTCTTTCTCTATACTTATAATATTTCCCAAATCTTTCAAAATGAATATTATTGTTGCTTTTAATTTCCAGTTATGAGTAGGGTACTTCTGCTCATAAGGTTTCGGTTGTCTGGATGCATATGCAATAACTTTATTGTTTTGCGTCAACACACATCCTATTCCCTTACGAGAAGTATCACTATAAACTACCAAATCCCCCTGATACTTTCAAAATGATAAAATAGGTGTTGTAACCATTCTTTCATTTAACTCCGCAAAACTTTCTTCACCCTTCTCCATTTCATATAACCTTCTTGCTTTTCCTGGTTAGCTTCATCCAAAATATTGCAACTTTCAAGAAATCTTGTACAATTTCTGATAATAACTGGTCCACGATAAAACTTCTTACTTTTGTTGGTGCTTCTGGTCTTTTTTTTTCATTCATACTATCTTTAAACTTCTTTGCTGAATTCCCTTTTTGTCTCCTCTTTACTGACTGTCTATACTAAAAATTACACTTCCTGGCATTAAAGTTTTCACCTGGCAACCTTTTTATACCGCTTCCTTTTTCTTTGACTCCTCAGCTATCATTATATAGGTTGCATGATTGTTCTTAAGTAACACAAGTACGTCTTATCCAGATTCCTCCATCAAGATTCTACTTGTCAAATTTAAATATCACTGGTATATCAGTTTATTCCACTAGCATTTCTAGAATTTTGTAACAACAGTATTGAGTTCTGAAAATTATCTTTGATATGTCCATAAGTTCAAGCTTCACTTGGTAATATGCCCAGTCTTAAGTCAATCTTATAAAAATATCTTGCTCCATTCAAATCATTGGTTCGAGGTAACATATATCTATTCTTGAGAGTAAATTTGTTGAGCTTTTGCTAACACATAATCTCACACTTCCATCTTTCTTATTAACACATCGTGCCGGTGCACTTTAGGGGGTACGCTAGGTCCAGTTACTTTTTCTTCTAATCATCTCATGCTTTTACCCTGACAACTTCTTCATATGATATGGTGCTATTCTGTGCGGGGCTTTGGACACTGGTTTCATTTCAGGTGCTAAATCAATTATCAACACATTTTCTTTCTCTAAAGGAAATATATCTTGAGACTGTAAAATCTTCAAGTTCGGTTCGCTCCGGACTCTTAGTTATAATCGTCATAACACTTATATTTTGGTCACTGTAATCTTAAATCGTTCTTAACAAGTTCTTTACTTTCCCTTGTCCTTTAAACTTCTTTATATTCTCATTTGGCGTCTTCAAAATTATCTTCCATCATGACGGTCTACCTGGGCATCACACTTGAATAGTTAATCCATTCCTTAAAATAATGTCAAATCTTCTTATCTCAAAAGATATCAATTCTTCACAACTTATTTCCAGAAATATCGATTCCGTCATTGGTACTTACTTATTCAATAATTGCACGTTCTTAACTTGCTAGTCCTTTAGTCATAAACTTATTGATTCAACAGGATAATTCATCTTATCAATAAAACCTTGAGAGATATATGATCAAATTGCTCCCACATCTTTCAATACTTTAACGCATAAGGTATCCGCAATAATCTTCAACGTCATCATATCCATATTCTAAATAACATATCGCAATTTCTCGTTCTTGGAGATGTATCCCTTATTGAAGTAGATTCCCTTGACTCGTAACGCATTCCTGGCTAGGGCCAGTGATTTGCAATTCTCACCATATGCCCTTGTTTCCTATCCATGTATGAAAGGTAGATGAGACTTTGTCCGCTGGGTGTATAATATGTTGACTTTTGTTGGAAAAGCTCTCACAAGGAACAATGGTACAACGAAACAACTAGAAGGATTCATAATTTTAATAAACTTAGAGTTGAAAAGAAAGAAGAAGTAATGATTTGAATATGAATGAGACAACCACACAGTACTTAAGATGGCCAGTCTTTCATACCGTATGGCATGCAGCACATGATTAGGTGGCGTCCCACCCGACTCTTCGTCATTCCGACAAAGTGTCTTATCATAACACTGTTTGTCTCAATCAGAAAACAAAACTCAAGGGGAACAATTAAGTTTGAAAGGAATGCAAAATCCTCCTTTTTGATATCATCAGAAAGAATTTATTAAGAAAAGGAGTTCAGACATTTTAGGAATTAAAAAGGAATATACGCTGTAATGTTGAGGACGAGGATGATACCATTGGTCACCATCCACAGTTCACTTGTATTCATCTTTCGAGCTTGCTCAATCATTTCCCAATTGTATCACATAACAACTTTAGAAGTATGCTAAAATGCCTTCGCAACTAAGTATTATGGTAGATTTTTACTTGTTAAGTCTCACGTCTATAACGTCGCACCTACACGTATAATACTTTAACAATTTGATCATAATGGCGTTCTTATCAGATAACCTTGAGTTTCCTCTTTTTAATTTGGAATATCCGTAAATTATTCAACATAACGATCATTTTATTAATAATATTCTTCCTTTAGAAAAGTCTGGAAATTTTTCCAATCTTCTTCGGTCATGCTCAGGCTTCCGTTTAATCAATGAATTCTTCGAACTCTAATAATCCCAGTAATTGGATGAATAGTTACTTCGTATGCTGGTTCTGTTGTTAATCCTATCACACAATACTTGCACCCACTTCTTCATAATCGCAGGTTACCTCGTTCTCTAAATTAACAATACTGAGTCTGAAATAACATCCTTCCAGATAATCCGGGTCTTTTAACAAACAAGAAACTCAAGTAGTAATTTTGACAAGCAAGGTTTAAAACTTATTTTATTCAAAAAGGCTTTTAGAAATTTTGTGAGGAAAATCTTTTTTGAAAACTTGTTAAAAATTTTGAAAATTTTGAAAATCACACCTCTGGTTGTCTTCACTATATGAGTTGGTTGTTGTCCTTCTTATGACCAAATACCAAGTTAAAGAACGATCACTCAAAGGTCCATTAACTTCCATTTATCTCCTCTCCTTCATTGGGGTCTATTACTTTTCGTAATCAATTAAAACTTCCGATGTCGTTGCACGTTATCTTATTTGTAGCTTCACATTAAGGCTCCCATACTGGTAGTACCCCCGTTAACCACTTTGCAATCATTAAGTGGAACAAACTATCCAATAGTCAACAAGTCAGCTAATGCCACATCATCTTGTTAAAATATATAATACATCATTACAACATCTTTTTCTAATTTTAAGAAATCTTCAGATCCCTAATCTCCTCTAACTCTCTCTCTTCAACACTTATCTACTCCATTTCACAAGCTAGTCATGAGTGGCCTAATTACTAATAGCTTCTTGTAACCTGATAACAGCCATCCTCCAGAACACTTGAATCTTCTTTCTAAACTCCTTCTCACCTTAATTTGTATCTCAATACTCACCATTTACTGCAGTTATCGTGTTCCTTCTCGCAAATGTTGTTGTTTCATTGGAAAGGTTTTTTTTTTTTACCGAGGATATAGAATATGGTGTATAGTAAACAGAAAAGATACATTCATAGTTGAATGTTCCAAAGAACAAGAATAAGCAAATGAAGGTTCTTGAATAGGTAGTCTCATATCGAGAAATAATAGAATAGCGTTGAATAACTTGGGGAGGCGCAACTGTCATAACAGAAGGTAATACCGCTAATACTGATGGAAGAACAAGGCGCAAATCGAATATGGGAGAAGATGACGATCCTTAAACGGAAAGCTCCCAACGATCAGTTGATGTAGGGAAATCAGGATCTGCCATTGCCGTTGCCTAGATATCACGTCGCTAGTTAAGAATCCCGAATCACAACACGATCCGTGCCGGAGACCTACTATACAGTCGCACTCAACCTCACGATGACTTATCTTTCTATTTCCTATTCCTAATCCTAACCCTCTACCCAATCCCGATAATCTAGGCTTATTTTAGTGACTTATAACCTGTAGCTCTGATACCAACTTGTGGCGCCCTCCAAACCCGGGTCAGAAGTTTGGGGTCCACAATACATATTCAATATATAAACCTGTATATAAAATATTATTTGTAATGACCCTGTTTTACATAACCACGGATCGCAACAGGTTAAAGTATGAAAACAAGCCACAACTTTAACTTTTATTACAACGCACCAAATCCCAACTAATTTAATTTACAACTGATATGAAATTATTCTTACAACCTTAATACCTCACTACTGCAATAAGCTTCTGCTAGCTCGATCAATCATAATCTGGAATCCTAGCTCGAACATTGAACTGGGAAACCTCGCTATCAACCGTATCCTTCTTAACTGTAGAATACATAAAAAGATTCGCAAGAATGAGCTAACTAGCTCAGCAAGTCATATTATCAATATCTGAGGTTAAACAATAATAAGCGAGGTGATTTAAAAGAATTAAGTTTCTTGTTAAACAACCAATAGAATTGGATATTCATTTTAAGTTTCTAAAACCAAGTTTAGGCTGCTGATCAGTCACGCACTAACCCCGAGCAAAGCATACAGCATTGCTCTGACTACTGGATCCAAGGCCCACATTGGCCTAACTTGACCATCGATATGGTCTGACCACAAATCTGGTCCATACAAAGAAAGCTATCCAATTCTAAAGCATTTCAATATGATAAACAAGAGAGTTCAATAAACCGGATCATAATCAATAACAATAAAACATTTGTATAAGAGCATAATAAAAATTCATGGTTACCGAAAGGGTATGCCAAAGTACATAAAAGAAGTGGCCTCCAGCCGGTAGGATAATCGGGTATTAGATGAATAGTGTTTTTACAAAGTTTTAGTGCTTTGATATCACGAGGTATGGTTAAGTATAAAAGTTTCTGTATATATAAACAATTTTGTTCCAGTGTTTGGTATATGATGGATATATATTTGTGGAGTAGTATCGTATTTGTGTGGTTTAATATTTGGTAAATCCACAAGAAATGGTTCACAAAGAATAAGGCTTACGGCTCAAAGATCAAATGATGTGGCTCAGGTTCAAGGCTGGAGGATTCAAAGTATTTCCAATATAAAACAGAGCTATTTTGAATATTAACAATAGGTCACAAGAGAATTTAGAAATATTTGCAATAAATCTCGAGAAAGGTTTAGAAGTACTTGCCTTATCATAATCGATTTCCACTTCACTTGTACTTGTCTAATGACTCCATTCAACAATCACTCGTCTGCTTTTCTTATGCCTCGCTTCTATCCTCTGATTACTTGCTGTATTTTCTATATATCAATTCTATTTTCTAATCACCTGCTTCCCTTTCTTACGCCTTGCTTACTCTGCTAGGCATTATAAATATCTATCAATATTTAACTTATACGATTCTATTCGATATACACTTCCATCTACCCTTCGTTTTACCCGAATCCGATTAACGGATCGGAAGTTATGCAATAATCAAGTAAACACCGAATATATAGACTGATAGTTAATCAACAAGTCACATATAGCACATAATACATCACATAATCAATGATATATTATTTATAAAGAAGTCTCGGGTCATAAATAGGCTTTCTGATATTTAAAATGATTTTTAAAACATTTTTCGGAATTAAAACGGGTCGTTGGATCAATTTCGGGTTAATAAACAGGGTTCGGTTAGCCAATTCTGGCTTCAAAACAATTTTATAATAATTATCGAGCCTTGGAAATAATTTAGAATAATATTGTAAAGCTCAAAACTATTTTTCGGAATTTTTAAATCATTTTTATATAGTTAAATCTAATTAAATAACTAATTAAAATCAATTAATAATTAATGAAATCAATTAATCAATTAATTGACCAATTAATTGACCAATTAATCAACTAATTATTAATTAAAATTAATTAACTAATTAATTCAGATTTATTTTTGAATTAAAAATAATTTTCGGAATTAAAATAATCATTATTGGAATTTTTTTGGAAATTAAAAACAATTTTTAAAAAATTTAATAAAACAGAAATACTATTTTTACAAGTTTTGTAAACAGAAATCTTATTTTTAAAACTTATAAAAGTACAGGGACTAAACTGTAAGGTTGATCAAACTACAGGGGTCAAACTGTAGTTTGACCACCTTCTTCACCATGTCACCGGCGTCGCCATTGCCGGCGACGTCAAGCTTTCCGGCGAACAGA
Organism: Apium graveolens; assembly: GCF_009905375.1. Lineage (NCBI taxonomy): Eukaryota > Viridiplantae > Streptophyta > Magnoliopsida > Apiales > Apiaceae > Apium > Apium graveolens. The sequence continues at coordinate 75,620,590 of NC_133648.1, read as the reverse complement.
TTTCGAGCCCAGAAACACAAAAGGACGATGGGGATTTGTAGATTACGATACCAGGATTCGAGATATACAGCTGATGTCAACAAACAAACATGCAATAATCCGGAAATTGCACTTGAAATCCCCAACGTCGCCGCCGATTCAAAAATCCGGCGAAAACTTTGAAACAACAATACAATCACCACAGTCATCGTCGATTAACAAGGGTTACGTGAATCGATTCTAAATTCCAAGGGGAACAAAACCCACTAACTTTCAACGTCTGTTAATCCCTAAATAAGAAACCCCTAAAAATTAATCAAGAACATTCATATGAACATAAACCCTAATTTTGAATCTCGATAATCAAACCCTAATTTAAACATGTTATTGAACTCCAAATTTGAAGTATAATATATGAAAACGAATGGCACAACATGCTCTACATCATGAAATCATCAAATCACATAAACCAAATCAAAATCAAAAATTCATATATAAACCCTAAATTAATTCGAATTTAATTAAATAAATAGGAAATTACCCTTGAAATCTGCAGTGAAACGGATGAAAGATTTGGATTCTAGATTTCAATAGCTTCGTTTTGAGTATATGTACGCCAAAATCGGATATCGATAACGCCTCCGAATTTGTGTTTGATTACAAAGAACAAATTAGAATTAAAGTATTTTCTCTGTAAAAATTCTGTAAATACTGTTTGCAAATGATTTCTGGTACAAAATAAAATACAGTAGAGGCTATTTATAATTCCAGAAAATTGGTATCCCGTTGGATCATTCCGGATATAAAACGGTACGTTTATTTATAAAAGGTGATCCAAACAGTACTGATTTTCGAGATAATTATCCAAATCAGTACAATTTGTACTGCGGTCTTGGTCTCAGCACCTGGTTACACGTATTACGAAGTGATAGTTGGGATAGTTTAATAAAAAGCTCCCGTTTATCGAAAATACGGGTTTTATTGATTTACCAAAACGAATATTGTATCGAAAATGTTGCGCCGGGACCCGCGCAGGACAAACCGTACGCCGGATCGAAAGAGTCGAAACATGGAAAATGCTCGGAATATTGCAATTAGGTTAGGAAAGAGTTCTCGGAAGAGTTTCGGGTTCCAAAAACGTAACAACGAATGACGTCGATTGGTTCCCGCTTTTATAAAATAGATTTTAAATATCCGGAAAAAGATTTTATAAAATCCATATGATTCTTATAAAATCATAAATTAACATAAAAATAATTAGGAAGATATGACAATTATTTATATTTTATTTTGGACATATAAAAATTGAAATACTCAATTAATAATATTTTTTAAACATCCAAACACATTTAACACTTAACAAATAATTCACAAAATAGATACTGAACATACATAATAATTATTTATTAGCAAAAATAATTACACGATATATCCCGGATATTACAACTAGCATGTAAAGCATGTTAAGCATAGAAATGTTTATAGAGTCAAAGTTACTAATTTTACCAGAAAACACCTTAGTTACTGTTAGTCCCTTAACAATATAGCAAGAATTACAGAAGGGGGGTTGAATGGAATTCTTGAACCTTTTTCTTGAAATAAAAATGTTCAACTCGATTATAGATATATTTGTTTTGATTAGCACAATGCGGAATGTAAACTTGAATGAATTAAAACATAAGTAATTAAAAATAAGAGTCTTTAAAAACTTTCTGGTGGATTTAAACAATTCCACCAGAGATATATATATATAATATATCCAGAGGCTCTGTGTGCAGAAATGCTCACAGCTGCTTACAAAATGGAACTACTGAGAATACAGGAAATGCTAAAGATTATGCTTACAAAGATTTCTCTGTTTTTGTGTTTCTCAGCTATCTCAGTCATTTTTCTATTTGTTACTCTCTTGGTTTATATATTACCAAGATTACAAAGTCAAAAAGACTGAACAAATATAAAATCTAACAGTCTTGATCTTTGCTGCTTTTCGTCCTCTATTACCCTGTTAATGGGCTTCCACAGTGTGTTTGTATCCAACTCGACGGCTGTGTGTCAGCTTTCACTGTTCAACTGATGTTTGAATTCTTGATATGATCATCCGTCGACTTTCAGATCATCCGTCGATGACATGATGGATCACCGTCGACTGCTATGTTAAACATCCGTTGATAGTCATTTGATCATCCGTCGAAGGCTTTGTTAAACATCCGTCGGTAGCTATTTTGGCACTTGACTTCATTTCACTTATACAGAATTACAAGACATTGCTTATGTACAATTAATTAACATATTCTGCATATCTAGTTAAAGTCAACATGACTTATATGCTACTACAGATTCTATACAAAGGTGCATACATCACTGTGCTACAAACTTATTATTACATAAGCTACTCACTCGATGGATAATAAGTTATTCATCCGTCGGGACTATAATGAGTTATCCGTCGGGACTATAATTCTTATCCGTCGAGAGCTACATAATTTCACTAAGTAAAATCTACTTAGACATTTTGTTTAAGTGATCATCAAGTACACAACATATTCACAACAATCTCCCTCAATTTATGTCTAATGGAATTGTAGCCATAAATTAAGAGACACTTGATGATTACAAAACATCCTAAACATATATCTTTAAAGATAAGTAGATAAAACTGAAAGTGCTTCAATTTAAACAAAATATACAAGGTTTGGCTCACAGTCAGTTCAAGATGCTCCTCTAGCCTGAGCAGATTTTTCTAGTTTCTTGAAGGTCTGGATCTTCTTCCAAGCTTTCTATTGTTTTCTTCAATTTGATTCTGGAGCTGCATGTGGAATTCTAATTCATCAGATTCTGAGAGATCTAGCATTTCTTGCATCTCCAAGAGAGTCTCATTACTAGAGATACTCAATTGGTCTTCTAGTCTGAAGAATCTTCTCACACCCTTGTCATCCATGAATTCCATCAGCCAGTAGGGCCTTAGATGCACTCTTCTCCCTGTGTATGGGATGATAAGAGTCTTGGGAAGTGCATCTTTGGCTCTAACACTCCTTAGCTCTTCAATCTTCTTCAATACTAATCTTCTTGCAGTTACATTGAACCCAAAGTTTTTCTTGAAGGATGAATAGACTTTGATCAACACAGCTTGGCTTTCTTGAAGTATCCTGTGAAGAGGCCACTGAATCTTCCTTCCTCCTTTGTACTTGAACACCAACCTTTCAGGTAGGTTTCTGTATGCATCAATTGCCCTTACTTCATCCAGCTCCTCCAGATAAAGGTTTAGATCTAAGAATTCTTTAATGTCACACAAGTACAAGTAGTCTCCCCTGTTGACCTTGGGTTGAGCTTTGACTACTAACTTGGATTTGAGAGGTGACAGCTTCACTTTCTTGACTGCCCTTGATTTTGTCCTTTTTGGCTTAGTAAAGATTGGCAAGTTGAAATCAGGAATTGGTAATTTATCCCACTTTATTGGCTCATCCTTTAGCACAATAGACTCTCCATGTATGTTCCTGTAGGGGTCCACCACCCTTATGTCTTCAAATACCACAGAGGGCTTTGATGCTTGAGTTTTAGCTTGAGTGGATTCCTTAGGAAATTGATCTTCCATTTCCTTGTCAACAACATCCAGTTTCCTTTTTGTTCTTCTAGCCAGTTCTTTCTTTCTTGGGGATTTCTTCTGTTCTTCAATCTTCTTCTTTGATTCAGCAGCTTGAGATGGTTGAGAGGGAATTTGTTGAGAAGAATTCACAGCCTGTAACTTGGCCAAGATAGCAAACTGTTCTTTCTTTTGTTTAGACTTCTTTGCATCTAGAGCAGCTTGCCTCTTTTCCTGCTTCAATCTGGCTTTTTCTTCTTTCTTTGTATGAGCAAATTGTGGATGTCCAGCTACCACACAAATTTCCTTTCCATTTCTGAATATCTTTGCAATTCTCTTTCTTGAGGCTGAATCAGCTGGATCTTTGTAGAAGACAATAGATCTTGACAGAAACTTCTTTTCATCAGGCTTGGGTGTCTCATACACAGTATCCATAGGGTTCTTCAAAGATGACTTTGGATAGTTTGCCCTTGGTTTAAGAATTATCTCAGCCTTTGTAGTCTTGATGCAGGAAGATTGTCCTTTCTCCAGATAGTTCATGCTCATCTCATTCACACTGATTAGCTTGACATGAGAGTGATGGATGGCTGACTGAACTGGTTCCTTGACTAATTCAAACTTTTTCTGTATTTCCTCATCAATCTTTTTCCAGTTGATCAGAGTCAACTTTCCTTTATCAGCATCTTTTAAATTTTCTGCTGCTGCATTGATAAGATCTATACCATCTATAACTGGTGGCTTGGAGATAGTAATTGAAGGTACAATTACTTTGCTGATTTGAACTAGAAGTGTCTCCCCCTCAGTTGGTCCTTTCTCCCCCTTACTTGATTCTCTCTCCCCCTTTTTGTTATCATCAATTGGAGGAGTTAGGCCTTGTGCTTTAGCCAGTTGCATAAGAAGATTTGTCTGAGTCTGTTGATTTTGAAGAAGTAGAGCCACTGAATTCTCAATAACTTGAACTCTGTTCTCCAGCTTGGCTATCTTCTTGTCAGAATCTGATTCTCTCCTTAATCTCAGTAATAGATCTTGAATGGTACCATATGGCATTACTGAATCCAGCTTCTCAGAGTTATAGGTCTTCAAGTTAGCTATATCCCTTTTCAATTCATCCACACTGAGATTCTGTCTTAAGTGCTGGATCTTCATTAGATGTAGAGAGTCCAGGTGAGCTTGAAGAACAGCCTTGGTACCAGCATCTGAAGTTTCATGAAGAGCCTGTTGAATGGCTATTACTTGCTTGACCAAGGACACCTCAAATTGTCCTGGTGTAGATTCCTTTACCCATGCCCATTCAGGTAAACTTAAAGCAGAACTTGGGCCTTCAGCTCCCCCTAAGTTCATGCTTCCATCCAAGGAACCAGAGTCATCATCATCATCAGAATTTACTCCAAATTCTTCAGATGGCTCTCCAGCTTGAGAAGGCATCCTGTTAACAGCAGCTTTATCTCTTTGAAGAGAGTCTGTGGTGTGCACTAAATTCAAAGTCTGCTCTGCCTCCACATTGCCCTGAGTTGCCAACAATTGATAGGCTGAAACAGGGTGAGTAAAAGTGTCAGCATCCAAGGAAATGTTATCAATTACAGCTTTGTAATGTTGCTGAAATTGTCTTTCCTTTTCAGCATCATCCACAATCATTGACTCACAAGCAATGGCTGGTTTCATCCTTATTTCTCCTGTACCTGCCTTTCTCTCATATTCTCTCTTTTATTGCATCAGGGTCTCACCCTGGCTCCCCACCCTTACACCCTTACACCCTCACCTTCACCTACTAAGGTGGGACTCCTCTCACTCACTTTTGCCAATCCTGAATGAATGGATTGCTGAGATTCACTCTTTTCCTCTCCTTTTGCTTGGGAGCAACCCAGCCTCTCACTCAATGCACTCTCCTCTCTCAGTCCTAAGAGTGATTGTATTACCACTAAGTCTTCTGCACTTGAAATTATTGAAGTTTGAAGTTGTGCAGAGACACTCGACGGATAAGTGATATCCGTCGGGTGAGTGGTAAAGCTATCCGACGGATAACTGCTGTTAAGCTTATCCGTCGGGATATAATCACTACTCGACGGATGAGCAATATCCATCGAGAGAGTAGAAGTGAATGAGGTGGGAAGAGAAACTATTGTAGACTCTGTGTTGATTGAAGTTATTTGAGGCACAGATGTCACAATAGAATCTGAAAGAATTGGCAAGTGAGCCAACAAATCATCTAAAAGATGATGCTCACTTGCACTAGATTTTGGCTTCCCCAACAGAGTTAAAGAAGGGGAATCAGGAATTGAAGTGTTTATCATGTCCACTTCCAGTGAGTTAGTTGGTGAGTATAGTGTTTCAATGGCTTTTATAATGAGAGATTTTGGATGTGACTCCACATTTATTGGAGCCACATCAAACTGAATTTGAGAAGGTGCAGGGACTGTGTCTTTAGCACCAGTTTGCACTAAGTGTGTGCCCTGTGCATCCCCAGTTGTTTTGGATTTCTTCTTTCTAGTGTATGTTTGGGGTGAGCTTGTGTCCCTAACCCTCTTGGCATGTGCTCTTGGATGAGAGCTTTGTTCAATAGCTACATTCTTTTGGGAGGATGCAGCTAGAAGAGAGCTTTTGTCCTTTTTAAGCACTGCAGTTTGTTGGGAAACTGCAGTGTGGCTAGGCTGGGATTTACTCAACTCTCCAACCTTATCCTTGGGGTTTCTTTGATGTTCACCCCTTCCCTCACCTATCTTACCCTCCTTCACAATCCCCTCTTTGGCTTTGGTAGATTTTTCAACTGGTACCTTTTGAGAGATACCAGAGGGGGTTTTCTTTGATTTGGATTTGGAAATTGCAGTTGTTTTGGTAGCTTTGGTAGGCAACTGTTTGGTCATTGTCATAGTTGACATAGCTATGCCTGAAGTCAAAGAAATAGAGGAGATTGGAATAGTTGAGGGTATGGATGAACTTACCTCACTTACCTGAGGTGTCAGCATTACAGGAAAATAGAACATTGGCACATCCCTGTGATGGTTGGCTCTGTTCAAGTCTGTAATGATTCTTCTCTCTTGAACCCAACAAGCCAATTTGTTGTATGGGTTCTCAAGTACAATCTCTTGACAAAGATGGTTAGCCAAAAGCATAAAAAATCTAGCATAGTAAACATTCTTTCCTCTTTTGGCTAAGTCACCTAGTTTAAAACCTAACTCATACACCACAAGGTCACTGAAATTGTAAAATTTGTCTGTAACTAGCATGTATAGCATGTTAAGCATGGAAATGTTCACAGAATCAAAATTACTGATTTTTCCAGAAAAGACTTTAGTTACAACATCACACAAATAACTCCATTCCTTCCTAAGACCTAGTCTTCTAATCTCACTTAGCTTATTAGTAGAAAGTGCATAATGCATGGAATTAAGCATATTGATCAAATCAGTGTCAGTATGTGGTGAAGTTACATTATCATCAGGAATCTTGAAACATGCTTTTATCACATCACTATTGATACAGAATTCATTACCTTTGATGGTCAGAGTGATGGTTTTGTCAGTAGAGTTGTAGATTGTTGTTGTCCACATCTCCTCAACAACTTCACAATAAATTGTGGGTGATTCCAGCATGGCAAAACTTAACTTGTAGTTCTTTACGAAGTCCATCATCTTGTGATAGTCCTCTGATTGCTGAATACTATTATTGACCAAAGCAGTGAAGTTGTTCTTCTCATAGATGAACCCAGTCTGTGACATGATCTTTACTACGGGTGCCATTGTTAGAGAAGAAAAGCTTGAAGAGAAAGAGGATTTTTGCTTGAGAGGGAATGAAATAAACACAGTTGAATTTGAGAATGATAAAAGAAAATGATTAGAATGAAATAAGCTTTTATACTTTGCATAAAAACAACGGATAAAAATAATAAAGAGAAGGTATCCAATAGAAATTGCCTAAATTAGCCGTTTTAAAATAAACTGTAAAAATTCCACCCATTATCCGTCGTGTAATGCTTACAAACTGTAAGAATGCTCGATGGATAATGTTCAGGGAATTAACGGTTAAGATTTAGACACTTCGACGGATGAGGATAAACTGTTATCCGTCGAGTTTTAAAAGATTCCAGAAAAATAATTGATTTTATTATTTACAATTTGTATATCGACGGATGATTCAACCCGATGGATAATGGTCATCCGTCGAAATGCAAATTTTGACTTAGCCAAAATTTCATTCAAGACTAAAAATCAGCTAAATTTCTGGCTACTTTTCAACTTGCAAAATAATTCAGATAAATTCAAGAGTAATTAAGCATACCTAACTCACTTACCAACCTAGAAAAGGTGGATTCATCCAGTGGCTTGGTAAAAATATTTGCAAGTTGCTTCTCACTTGGAACAAAATGTAACTCTACAGTACCATTCATTACATGTTCCCTTATGAAATGGTACTTGATGTCTATGTGCTTTCCTTGAATGTTGCACTGGATCTTCAGTGATGGCAATTGCACTTGTGTTGTCACAGAAAATAGGAATCCTTTCAACTTGCAAACCATAGTCTAGCAATTGATTTTTCATCCATAAAATCTGTGCACAGCAACTGCCGACAGCAATATATTCAGCTTCAGCTGTAGAGGTAGAAACTGAATTTTGCTTTTTACTGAACCAGGACACAAGCTTGTCTCCTAAAAATTGACAGGTTCCTGTTGTGCTTTTTCTATCAATTCTACAACCTGCATAATCTGCATCTGAATAACCAGTTTGATCAAAACCAGAATCTCTAGGATACCAAATGCCAAGTTTTGGTGTTCCTTTGAGATATCTGAAAATTCTCTTAATAGCTATCAAGTGAGACTCTCTAGGATCAGCCTGAAATCTAGCACACAAACATGTAGCAAACATTATATCTGGCCTACTAGCTGTTAAGTATAGAAGTGAGCTAACCATGCCTCTATAGCTTGAAATATCCACAGACTTTTCAGTAGTGTTTAGTTCAAGCTTAGTTGCAGTAGCCATGGGAGTTTTTGCAGATGTGCAATCCATTAGATCAAACTTCTTTAAAAGGTCAAAAATAAATTTAGTTTGACTAATGAATATTCCATCACTGACTTGCTTAACTTGTAAACCAAGAAAGTAAGTTAGTTCTCCCATCATACTCATTTCATACTTACTTTGCATCAGTTTGGCAAACTTTTTACAAAGTTTCTCATCTGTAGATCCAAAAATAATATCATCTACATAAATTTGAACAAGTATGCTAGAGCCATTAACATTTCTGAAAAATAAAGTTTTATCTACAGTACCTCTTGTGAAGTGATTTTCCAAAAGGAACTTTGATAAAGTGTCATACCAGGCTCTAGGTGCTTGCTTCAGTCCATAAAGTGCTTTCAGTAGATAATAGACATACTCTGGAAAATTTGGATCTTCAAAGCCAGGAGGTTGACTAACATACACTTCTTCCTCCAAATCTCCATTCAGAAAGGCACTTTTGACATCCATTTGATAGACCTTGAAATTGGCATGGGCTGCATAGGCTAAGAAGATTCTGATGGCTTCAAGTCTTGCAACAGGAGTAAATGTTTCATCAAAATCTATTCCTTCTTGCTGGCAATAGCCTTTAGCAACCAATCTTGCTTTGTTCCTTACTACTATGCCATTTTCATTCATCTTGTTTCTGAATACCCATTTGGTGTCTATTGGATTCTTTCCTTTAGGCTTGGGTACCAACTTCCATACTTTATTCCTTTCAAATTGGTTTAGCTCCTCCTACATAGCTAAAATCCAATCAGGATCTAACAAGGCTTCTTCTACCTTCTTTGGTTCTTCCTTTGACAGAAAGCTGCTGTATAGACATTCTTCTTGAGTTGCTCTCCTGGTTTGAACTCTGGAAGAAACATCACCAATAATCAGTTCAAAGGGGTGATCTTTTGTCCATTTCCTTGGTTGAGGTAGATTAGCCCTAGATGAAGAGACCTCAATGTTATCTTGATGTGTGATTGAGTTTTGATTGCTAGAAACTCCCCCTGAGTTTGTGGATCTTTGATTTGAGATAGGGGTACTTTCTATGGGTGATCTGCCTTGACTTCCTGCTCCTTTTGATAACCCGACGGATGGTGAATTTTGAGTACCGACGGATGAGGCAGGTTGTCTTCCGACGGATAATACAGATTGCCTTCCGACGGATGAAGCATTATGTAACTCGACGGATGTTGAGTTTTGTGCTTCATTTCTGGTAGATTTGTCTGCATTATCCTTAGACACTGTTTCTTGATCACTCTCATCATCACTTTCATCACTGACCATCTCAACATTGTCGAATTTGAGGCTCTCATGGTAATCTCCATCTTTTAGTCCTTCAATATTTTTATCATCAAACACAACATGTATAGATTCAACAACAATGTTGGTTCTTAGATTGTAGACTTTATATGCTTTACCAACAGCATATCCAACAAAAATTCCTTCATCTGCTTTAGCATCAAACTTCCCATTTTAATCAGTTTGATTTCTCAGAATATAGCATTTACAGCCAAAAACATGAAGAAAGTTTAGAGTTGGCTTCTTGCTCTTGAACAATTGATAAGGTGTCATGCATCTTGCTTGATTAATCAGAGAGATGTTCTGAGTGTAGCATGCAATGTTTACAGCTTCAGCCCAGAAATATGTTGGTAATTTTGATTCTTCAAGCATTGTCCTTGCAGCTTCAATAAGAGATCTATTCTTTCTTTCCACTACTCCATTCTGGTGTGGAGTCCTTGCTGCTGAAAACTCATGCAAGATCCCATTTTCCTCACAAAATGCTCTCATGACATAGTTCTTGAACTCAGTTCCATTGTCACTCATGATTCTTCTAACTTTGAAATCAGGATGATTGTTAACTTGCCTTATGTGATTGATGATAATTTCACTAGCTTCATCTTTAGACTTTAGGAAATATGTCCAAGAGAACTTTGAGAAATCATCTACAATTACTAGGCAAAATCTTTTCTTAGAAATTGACAATACATTGACTGGTCCAAACAAATCCATGTGAAGCAGTTGCAGAGACTCTTTAATTGCTGAATCAAGTTTCTTCCTGAATGATGCTTTAATCTGCTTCCCTTTTTGGCAGGCATCACACAGTCCATCCTTTGTAAACTCCACTAGAGGAATGCCTCTAACTAGCTCTTTCCTTACCAGCTCATTCATAGTCTTGAAGTTTAAATGAGATAGCTTCTTGTGCCATAGCCAACTTTCATCTTGACTTGTTTTGCTGAGAAGACAAGTTACAGATTCTACTTTAGTTGAGTTGAAGTCAGCTAGATACACATTTCCTCTTCTCATACCAGTGAGAACCACTTTGTTGTTTTGATTATTGGTCACAACACAGGCTTCTTTGTTGAAGGTTACTGAGTTGCCTTTGTCACAAAGTTGGATGATACTCAACAGATTGTGTCTGAGACCATCCACTAAGGCAACCTCTTCAATGATGACATTGTCCTTTGAAATCAAGCCATATCCCACAGTGTAACCTTTGCTGTCATCTCCAAAAGTGATACTTGGGCCAGCTCTCTCTTCAAACTCTGTGAGCAGAGTAGAATCACCAGTCATGTGTCTTGAACAGGCACTATCCAAGTACCAAAGATTCTTTCTGTTTCCCTGCACACATCAAAATCAAATCAAGTTGATTTTGGTACCCAAGTTTCCTTGGGTCCTGTCTTGTTAGCTTTCTTCTTCTGTTTCTTAGGTTTTAACTCATTTGACTTAGGAATTTCAGATTCTTCCTTAGTCATTTGGGTTGGGCCTTTGAAACCACTAGATGCAACAGAATTATCATGCATGTTATCGCTAACAGGAAATGGCATGCTTGGTGCAAACATGTTATTCCAGTCAGGCATGCTAAATGGCATTTGAGGCATATTGTATGCAGCATAATATGGATTAGGTGCAAATGGCATATTAGCAAACTGTGCATTCATATTATGTGTAGGCATGGCATTAACAGGCATGGGAGGCATGGCATTTATGTTAGGAAATTGAGGTTGAACAGACATGGGAGATTTGCAATTAACAGACAAATGATTTACACTACCACACTTGACACAGATCTTTCTAGGAGCATATTTATCAGGTGTGTAGTTATTGTGTTTGTTAATCCCTACTTTACCATTCCTATTGTTTTTCTTTTTAGTCTCTGTTTTTACCTCTATTTTCTCAAGTCTGTCACTTAACTGTTTGACAGTCATGTGACCGACATTACCCTTTTTCCCTTTCTTAGCTTGACTTGATTCTCCTGAAACAAAATTCTTGGAAACAGACCCATACTTATCATTTATCTTGGTTAATTTGGCTTTGCTGATGGGTTTGCTTACAGCCGACGGATGAGGATTTTTATCATTCGACGGATAACACTTTTTGTTATCCGACGGATAGTCCTCATCATCCGTCGAGTCTACATCTGTTGGCAACCCATCTACCAAAATAGGTTCTAGTTTCTCCTTATTCTTTTTCCAGGCTTCATCACAAAAGGACTCAATTCCTTGAACCTTGGTGATTTGAGCATGAACATCTCTGGATGTTTTCCATGCTTTAATCACCTCTTGTTCACGATCGAGCTGCTTCTTTAAAATGTCTTCCTTTTTCAAGGACTCAGTTAATTCCTCCTTGGCAATTCTACACTCAATTTTTAGTTTCTCAAACTCAACAAACTGAGACTCAAGCACATTATTCCTCTCACTCAAAAACAAGTTGTTTTCTTTGATTTTAGCATTTTCTTTAGTGAGGGACTTAAGTGTAACACACAAATGATACAATTCTGTAGACATGTCATTTATGGTATCATTACACTCAGCTTTAGATAAATGTGCAAGGTTTGTAGTGATTACCTGATTGCTTGAGGAACTTGTCTCTGTTTCATCAGACTTGGCCATTAGGGCTAGATTGACATAGCTGACATCTTCATCTTCATCCAAGCCATCAGCTGCCCAGTCATTCTCTTGTGTAATAAAAGCCCTTTCCTTTTGTTTGAGTAAATCAAAGTATTTTTGCTTGTAATCTACAGACTCAAATCTTTTCTTACTGGAATCTGACTTTTTACACTCATTTGCAAAATGCCCTGCCAAGCCACATTTGAAACACTTGAATTTTGATTTATCCACCATGTTTCTATTTAGCTTGGCAGCTCCAAAGTTCTTCTTGAACTTGAGCTTGGCAAATCTTCTTGAAAGGAATGCTAGGTGCTCATCAATGTCCTCCATGTCATCTTGGCTCAATGAATCTTCATTTTCTGCAGCTAGCCCCTTACCCTTGCTTTCACAGACCTTTGAAGTTGATTCCACAGCTTCCATCTTCACTTCCTTCTCCTTTTCCAAATCAGCAACTAGTGCAATGGATCCTCCTTTCTTCTTTCCTCTCTCCATTCTTTCATCCTGCTCTATCTCAAGCTCATAGGTCTTCAGAATGCCATCCAGTCTTTCCAAAGTAAACTCCTTATAATCTTGTGAGTTTCTCAATGAGACTGTCATTGGTTTCCATTCCTTTGGAAGAGATCTGAGAAATTTCAGATTGGAGTCTTTAGTCTGATAGACTCTTCCATGCAACTTAAGAGCATTTAGTAGTTTTTGGAATCTACTAAAAATGTCAGTGAGTGATTCACTTTCCTCATTGTGAAAATGCTCATATTGCTGAATCAGGAGCTGCATTTTATTTTCTCTTACTTGCTCAGTACCATCACAGATTATCTGTATTGTGTCCCAAACTTCCTTGGCAGTCTTGCAGTTGATGATGTTATCAAACATGTCTGCATCCACACCATTGAACAGAATGTTCATGGCCTTTTTATCTTTCCTGACTTGTTCAATGTCAGGATCAGACCATTCATGCCTTGGCTTTGGAACAGATGGCTCATTTCCTGTTGCAGCTCTCATTGGAACATGATGGCCTCTTTCTATGCAGTTCACATAGGCCTCATCTTGAGAAAGCATATGAAGATGCATCTTTACCTTCCAATGATGGTAATTATCTTTATCAAGAAAAGGAATCTTGACTCCAACATCTTTCTTGTTCATCTTGCAGAATTGTTTTGATCTTTAAACTCTTTGTAGATTAAGAGCTTGCTCTGATACCAATTGTTAGTCCCTTAACAATATAGCAAGAATTACAGAAGGGGGGTTGAATGGAATTCTTGAACCTTTTTCTTGAAATAAAAATGTTCAACTCGATTATAGATATATTTGTTTTGATTAGCACAATGCGGAATGTAAACTTGAATGAATCAAAACATAAGTAATTAAAAACAAGAGTCTTTAAAAACTTTCTGGTGGATTTAAACAATTCCACCAGAGATATATATATAATATATCGAGAGGACTCTGTGTGCAGAAATGCTCACAGCTGCTTACAAAATGGAACTACTGAGAATACAGGAAATGCTAAAGATTATGCTTACAAAGATTTCTCTGTTTTTGTGTTTCTCAGCTATCTCAGTCATTTTTCTATTTGCTACTCTCTTGGTTTATATATTACCAAGATTACAAAGTCAAAAAGGCTGAACAAATATAAAATCTAACAGTCTTGATATTTGCTGCTTTTCGTCCTCTATTACCCAGTTAATGGGCTTCCACAGTATGTTTGTATCCAACTCGACGGCTGTGTGTCAGCTTTCACTGTTCAACTGATGTTTGAATTCTTGATATGATCATCCGTCGACTTTCAGATCATCCGTCGACTTTCAGATCATCCGTCGATGACATGATTGATCATCTGCCGACTGCTATGTTAAACATCCGTTGATAGTCATTTGATCATCCGTCGAAGGCTTTGTTAAACATCCGTCGGTAGCTATTTTGGCACTTGACTTCATTTCACTTATACAGAATTACAAGACATTGCTTATGTGCAATTAATCAACCTATTCTGCATATCTAGTTAAAGTCAACATGACTTATATGCTGCTACAGATTCTATACAAAGGTGCATACATCACTGTGCTACAAACTTATTATTACATAAGCTACTCACTCGATGGATAATAAGTTAATCATCTGTCGGGACTATAATGAGTTATCCGTCGGGACTATAATTCTTATCCGTCGAGAGCTACATAATTTCACTAAGTAAAATCTACTTAGACATTTTGTTTAAGTGATCATTAAGTACACAACATATTCACAACAGTTACTACATCACACAGATAACTCCATTCTTTCTTAAGATCCAACCTCCTAATTTCACTTAATTTAGAAGTAGTGAGTGCATAGCCCATGGAATTAAGCATATTAACAATGTCAGTGTCTGTGTGTGGAGCATTTACAGTCTTATCAGGAATCTTAAAGCATGCTTTAATAATATCACTATTTATGCAAAACTGCTTACCTTTCAGAGTGAATGTGATGGTCTTGTCTGTCGAGTTGTACATTGTAGTTGTCCATATCTTCAACAACCTCACGGTAAATGGTGGGTGATTCCAGCATGGCATAGTTGAGTTTGCAGTTCTTCACAAAATCCATCATTTTGTGATAGTCACCATACTGTTGAATCTCCTTGTTCACCAAAGTTGAGAAGTTGTTTTTCTCATAGATATAACCAGTTTGAGACATGATTTTCACTACAGGTGCCATTGTTAGAGGTTTGGAATTTACAGAGAGAAAGTTTGCTTTTGAGAAGAAAGAAATTAGAGCAATTGAATCTTGAGAATGATAAAAGAAATGAATAAAAGTGAATTTGCTTTTATACTATCTCAGAAATTAACCGTCAAAAATAATAAAGTAAAATAAAGTAACCAATAAAAATTGCCCAAAATAGCCGTTTAAAAATAAATAAACTGTAAAAATTATGTCACTTATCCGTCGTGTCATTCTTACAAGCTATAAGTATACTCGATGGATAATATTCAGGAAATTAACGGCTAGGATTGAGACAATTCGGCGGATGAGGATAAATCAGTTATCCGTCGAGTTATAAAATATTCCAGACAAGTAATTGATTTTGTTGACAAATTGTATTCTGACAGATGATCAAACTCGATGGATATTGATCATCCGTCAGGATGTAAATTTTGACTTGGCCAAAATTTCATCCAAAACAGAAAAGTCAATTAAGTTTCTGGCTACATAACCTGTAACACCCCACTTAAACAAGTAGAGGTTACACAAGCTAAGCCTTATTTATTAATGGAAGTAAAAACAAGCTAAACATAATTTATTAAACTAACAAAATTTCAAAAGATCCAAAATAAAGTTCTCTAAGAAGATTCAAAATAATATGGAAATAAAACATGTCCTTGACTTTATTTTCAACTAGATAAACAAGCTAAAATCGGGGTAGCACTCATCACACCCCCGCTTTACCCCTGACTACCTGTGGAAAGAAATAAATACGAGTGAGCCAAATGCCGAGTATGAATATATCATTAAAAGGTAAAGCAAAACAATATATTTGATTTTAATAATTAGCCAAGAAGATGAGTAATATGATAGTAATTATTTAGAAGCAAGGAACCAACTAATCCAAACAAAATCAAAGAAATGGATGAGAACAAGTAAGGTGGGTACTAATAAGGGCATTCTTATAAAACCTCTACTCGCTAGTAAACACCAAGCAAAGCACAGTGCAAACAGTTCCTTCTCCGGTTATCCATAAGAAGGATAAGATGAAATGTATAAAACATTTCCCCAAACAAACAAAATGATCATGATCTTAATCATGCCTCATACCCCAGAGACATGCTCGTATACTCACAGCACTGATACGAGTTAGTGCCGAGAGCACCAAAGACTGCAAAAACTCCATGTGTCTCGTCTGTGATTTACCCACACAGATAAGTTTAAGAGCCCATAACAAATGGTTACAAAGTTTCCAATAGTATTGAAAATAATAGTTGCATGTGACAAATCAAGTATACTGATAGGTAACATGGATCAAAAGTGAACAACAGGGACCAAAGATGGCTAAGCAAAAATTAACAAGTGTACATATACAAGATGTACAACTTAACAAAATAAAAATATGATAAGATAAATATGATAGGACAATAAGTAGGGAGAAAAAAAAATATTTTAAATGCAGAGAGAATGGAGGATACTCTTACCTGGAATGAGTCTAAAATATTCAATAATGCTCACACAACTAGCTCCAAATAAACCTCCAAATCAATCTATAATATCAACATAAATATAATTTATAAACGCCAAACTCTAAAACCCACTAAAAAGTAAAGCTAACAAAATTATAATATTTTATACAGCTACCACAACTAATATAGATGATCACCATCTCAAGCTAGAGTAGTATAAATATATAACTAACAAATAATCTGAATAATTTACAAGCTGGTTTATAAAAATATAAAAGATATTTTATTAATTTATAAAAATAATGTAGAAATCTTTAAGTATATAACTTTATAAAAGTAGACAAACTTAAATTATACATTCATTTAACACATTAAATTGTAACAACAATTTAGAAAATGATAAAAATAAATATAGCATGTATGCTCTTTGTTTAGCAACACACCTCTGGCACATTAATACGACACACTACTTACAAAATTTAAATTATCATGGCCAAGCATTAGATACTATAATTAATAACATATTGGTTATAAAAAAACAATGAGACTAAAGTTTCAAATATATTATGCATGGGGAAAATATAATAATGTAATATGATTAACAAATGTAAACAATTTATAATTTTAGATAAACAAACAACCAATTGTTAATTACTTAACTTAATTAATAAAATACCTTGAATACATATCTCCTCTAAAATAAAATACCATACATATCATTAGTCCCACAAATACATATTTTGTCAATTTTTAATAAATCTCAATAAACTAAATCTTGTGAAAATAGATTTTATTTTACAAATATTTTTACATATTAACAAACTAGCATAATATAACATGATAATATTGTGAACAACTCACACACATAACTAGTAAATAATAATTAACAAAATTATCTAGACACTAACAATATTAAAATGTACCATATCATCCACTTAACAAAATGTAAAAAAACTGAGAATCATATAATTTCTTAAACCAACTTAATGACATAAAAAAATAAAAACAAAAACAAGAACATGACTAATTTGATTACTACTAATTAAACATCTTGTAGCCAGTACAAATAACAATTAATCAATTAAATCAATTAAACATGCATTAAACAATAACCTAACACGATATATAAACACATAAATAAATAATATAATAATTTGATAAAACTTACCTGAATTTAGAGCCTGATATAAATATGTAAAAAAATGTGTACAAGTAGTTATAAACCTGAAAATAAAATGACTAATATTAGTATACAATATAAATAATAATCATCTTAAATTACGTAATTAAATTTTAAATAAACCTCCTCAAGATGTACACTTCTCTGAAAGTTTTGGACGACCTTAACCTAGCTATCTTTCTCCTCCTCTTGATCTTTAATAACCCAAAAATCTATTTCTCGTTCTCTTAATCTTTAATAACCCAATATTTTAACAGTGACACTCCAGTTAACTCTTCTCTGACCTTCTTGCACATGTAGATCCAAAGCTTCCTTTCTTATGCACCAACTATTCTATCTCACTCATAAGTTATATAATACAATTATTTTTTCCATTTTGTTAGCTGTCACTCTAAGATGAGTTTTTTTTTGTGAAAGCACTAACAGGGTGACTCTGTTTATATAATAAGTAGCTTAACAAACTATTGAACTCTTATCACCCGGTTTGACTCATATTCAAATTTTAAACAACTAAAAGATAGCTTACAAAATTCAAATTTTTAACAGCCAATTATCTACATAAAACATTATCCATAATTTTGAATTCTAAAATCAATCAATAAAATATTTACTAAGTTATTGCACCAACAATGTACCAAATAAAATATGGGGTATTATATTCTTCCCTCCTTAAAATAATTTCGTCCTCGAAATTCTCGTGAAGTACCTGATTCGAAGAGGTACAGATATCTTGCGTGAACTGAATCCTCGGTTTCCCAAGTAGCTTCCCGAACATCATGATTTTTCCATAAAACTTTAACAAAAGGGATCGTGTTCTTGCGCAACCCTCTCTCCTCCCTCGCCAATATAGCTTCAGCTTCTTCTTCACAAGACAAATCTTCACGAAATGCATCTAAGGGATACTGAACAACATAACTAGGATGATATACATACTTTCTCAGAACCGATGCGTGAAACACATTGTGCACTCGTGACAATTGTGGCGGTAAAGCAACTCTATATGCCACAGCTCCAACCCTCTCAAGAATCTCAAAAGGTCCTATATACCTCGGACTTAGCTTACCCTTCTGACTGAATCGCTGAATGCCTCTCTGAGGAGATACCTTAAGGAAGACCTTGTCTCCTGCTTTAAATTTATATTCTCGTCTACCCTTATCAGCATAATTCTTCTGTCTAGATCGAGCTTGTTCAAGTCTTTCTCGAGCAACTGCTATCTTATCCGTAGTGACTTGGACTAGATCGGGACCCTCCAAAAGCTTCTCTCCTACTTCATTCCAACAAATAGGTGTTCTGCACTTGCGCCCATAGATTGCCTCAAAAGGAGCCATACCAATGCTTCTCTGCCAACTGTTATTATAAGCAAATTCAACCAAAGGCAAATAGTCATCCCAATTTCCATACCACTCTAATGCACATGCTCGCAACATGTCCTCCAAGGTCTGAATTGTCCTCTCTGACTGCCCATCTGACTGTGGATGAAAAGCTGTGCTATAATTCAACTTCGTACCCCATACCTTTTGAAATCCTTTCCAAAATCTTAAAGTGAATCTAGGATCTCTGTCTGACACGATCGAAACTGGAATCCCGTGTAGTCTAACAATCTCATTCCTGTATAATAGCGCTAAACTCTCCAAGTTCATGTTCTCACGGATTGCCAAAAAGTGAGCAGATTTAGTGAGTCTGTCTACAATCACCCATATCGCATCATGTTTCCTAAAAGTCTTAGGCAGTCCTATGACAAAATCCATGCAAATATTCTCCCACTTCCAAGTAGGTAACCCCAATGGTTGTAATAAGCCACTTGGCCTCTGGTGCTCAATCTTCACCAGTTGACAAGCCAAACACTTCGAAACAAAATCGACAATATCTCGTTTCATGCCACTCCACCAAAAGTGTTCCTTTAAATCTCGATATATCTTTGTCTCACCTGGATGGATAGAAAATGGTTATCTATAAGCCTCTTCCATCAATTCTTCCCTGAGTTCCTTATTAGCAGGCACACATAGACGATTATACATCCATAGAATGCCATGATCATCAAAATAAAATCCTGGTTGCTTTTCAGGATCAATATTTCGGACAAAAGACCACAATTCTCGATCTCCATCTTGAGCTGCCTTAATCCTAGCGATAAGACTAGGCTCGACATGCAAACTTGTTACCATACCAACGGTATTCTGATGATAAAACTCCAAACCAAATTTCTGAATCTCACATTGAAGAGGTTGTTATTCTGTCACCAAAATGGCCAAATTTCCAAAATACTTCCTGCTTAAAGCATCTGCAACCTTATTAGCCTTGCCAGGATGATACTGAATGCTCACATCATAGTCTTTCAATAATTCAATCCATTGTCTTTGCCTCATATTAAGCTCCTTCTGCGTGAATATGTACTTCAAACTCTTGTGGTCAGTAAAGATCTCACACTTATCACCATACAAATAGTATCTCCATATCTTCAATGCAAAAATGACGGCTGCAAGCTCTAAGTCATGTGTCGGATAATTCACCTCATGAAGCTTTAATTGTCTTGAAGCGTAGGAAATCACATTTCCATGTTGCATCAATACACAACCAAGTCCCTTCTTCGAAGCATTACTATAAATCACATAGCCTCCCAATCCTGATGGTAGTGTCAATACCGGTGATGTCACAAGTCTCTTCTTCAATTCTTAAAAACTAGTCTCACACTCATCAGTCCATATAAACTTGTTGCTTTTTCGATTCAACTGTGTCAATGGCATCACAATAACCTAGCTATCTTTCTCCTCCTCTTGATCTTTAATAACCCAAAAATCTATTTCTCTTTATCTTAATCTTTAATAACCCAATATTTTAACAGTGACACTCCAGTTAGCTCTTCTCTGACCTTCTTGCACATGTAGATCCAAAGCTTCCTTTCTTATGCACCAACTCTTCTATCTCACTCATAAGTTATATAATACAACTATTTTTTCCATTTTTTTAGCTGTCGCTCTAAGATGAGTTTTTTTTTGTGAAAGCACTAACAGGGTGACTATGTTTATATAATAAGTAGCTCAATAAACTATTGAACTCTTATCACCCGGTTTGACTCATATTCAAATTTTAAACAACTAAAAGATAGCTTACAAAATTCAAATTTTTAATAGCCAATTATCTACATAAAACATTATCCATAATTTTGAATTCTAAAATCAATTAATAAAATATTTACTAAGTTATTGCACCAACAATGTACCAAATAAAATATGGGGTATTATATAACCACTTGCAAAAATATCTGAAATGATTCAAGAATATTTAAGCATACCTAACTCACTTACCAACCTTGAAAAGGTGGATTCATCAAGTGGCTTGGTAAATATATCTGCAAGTTGCTTTTCACTTGGAACAAAATACAGTTCCACAGTACCATTCATCACATGTTCCCTTATGAAGTGGTACTTGATGTCTATGTGCTTTGTTCTTGAATGATGTACTGAATTTTCAGTGATGGCAATTGCACTTGTGTTATCACAGAAAATAGGAATCCTATCCACTTGTAGACCATAGTCCAACAATTGGTTTTTCATCCACAAAATCCAGGCACAGCAACTACCAGCAGCAATATATATTCAGCTTCAACTGTAGAAGTAGAAACTGAATTTTGCTTTAACTGAACCAGGACACAAGCTTGTTCCCTAGAAATTGGCAGGTTCTTGTTGTACTTTTTCTGTCTATTTTACAACCTGCATAATCTGCATCTGAATAACCAGTTAGATCAAAACCAGAATCTCTAGGGTACCAAATGCCAAGTTTTGGTGTTTCCTTGAGATATCTGAAAATTCTCTTAATAGCTACTAAATGAGATTCTCTAGGATCAGCCTAAAATCTAGCACAAAGACAAGTATCAAACATTATATTTGGATTACTAGCTGTTAAGTACAGAAGTGAGCCAACCATGCCCCTATAACTTGAAATATCAATAAACTTTTCAGTAGTGTTTAATCCAAGCTTAGTTGTAGTGGCCATGGGAGTTTTTGCAGATGTGCAATACATTATATCAAACTTCTTTAAAAGATCATAAATGTATTTAGTTTGACTAATGAATATTCCAACACTAATTTGCTTAACTTGTAAGCCAAGAAAATAAGTTAGTTCTCCCATCATGCTCATTTCATAATTACTTTGCATCAATTTGGCAAACTTTTTGCAAAGTTTTTCATCTGTAGAGCCAAATATAATATCATCTACATAAATTTGAACAAGTATACTAGAGCCATTAACATTTCTAAAGAATAAAGTTTTATCCACAGGTGCTCTTGTGAAGTGATTCTCCAAAAGGAACTTTGATAAAGTGTCATACCAGGCTCTAGGTGCTTGCTTCAGTCAATAGAGTGCTTTCAAAAGATAGTAGACATGATTTGGGAAATTTGGATCTTCAAAACCAGGAGGCTGACTGACATGGACTTCCTCCTCCAAATTTCCATTTAGAAAAGCACTTTTGACATCCATTTGATAGATCTTGAAATTGGCATGGGCTACATAGGCTAAGAAAATTCTGATGGCTTCAAGTCTTGCAACAGGAGCAAAAGTTTTATCAAAATCTATTCCTTCTTGTTGACAATAGCCCTTAGCAACCAATCTAGCTTTGTTCCTAACCACTATGCCATTTTCATCCATCTTGTTTCTGAATACCTATTTGGTGTCAATTGGATTATTTCCTTTAGGCTTGGGTACCAGCTTCCATACTTTATTCCTTTCAAATTGGTTTAGCTCCTCCTGCATAGCTAAAATCCAATCAGGATCCAACAAAGCTTCTTCTACCTTCTTTGGTTCTTCCTTAGATAGAAAGCTGCTATATAGACATTCCTCTTGAGTTGCTCTCCTTGTTTGAACTCTAGAAGATACATCACCAATGATGAGCTCAAAGGGGTGATCTTTTGTCCATTTTCTTTATTGAGGTAGATTAGCTCTAGATGAAGAGGCCTCATTGTTGTCTTGATGTGTAACTATGTTTTGACTATTAGAAACTCCCCATGAGTTTATAGATCTTTGATTTGATAAAGGGGAACTTTCTGTAAGTGATCTATTCTAACTTTCATCTTCTTTTGACGACCCGACGGATGGTGCATTTTGAGTTCCGACATATGATGCTGATTGTCTCCCGACCGATGAAGCATTTTGCAACTCGACAGATATTGAATTTTGTGCTTCATTAGTAGTAGATTTTTCTGCATTATCCTTTGCTACTGTTTCTTGATCACTTTCATCATCACTGTCATCTCTAATCCTCTCCACATTATCAAATTTGAGGCTCTCATGGTAATCTCCATCTTGCAGTCCTTCAATCTTCTTATCATCAAACACAAGATATATTAATTCCATAACAATGTTGGTTCTTAGATTGTAGACTCTATATGCTTTACCAACAGCATATCTAATAAAAATTCCTTCATCTACTTTAGCATTAAACTTTCCATTTTGATCAGTTTAATTTCTCAAGATATAACATTTGCAGCCAAAAACATAAAGAAAATTTAGAGTTGGTTTCTTGTTCTTGAACAATTGGTAGGGTGTCATACACTTTGCTTGATTAACCAAAGAAATATTATGAGTGTAGCATGCAGTATTTATAGCTTCAGCCCAGAAGTATGTTGGTAATTTTGATTCTTCAAGCATTGTCCTTGCAGCTTCAATAAGTGATCTGTTCTTTCTTTCCACTACTCCATTTTTTTGTGGAGTTCTTGCTGCTGAAAACTCATACATAATCCCATTCTTTTCAAAAAATGGTCTCATAACAGAATTCTTGAACTCAGTTCCATTGTCACTCCTGATTCTTCTAACTTTAAAATCAGGATGATTGTTGACTTTCCTTCTGTGATTGATGATGATTTCACTAGCCTCATCTTTAGACTTTAGGAAATATGTCCAAGAGAACTTTGAGAAATCATCTACAATTACTAAGAAAAATAGTTTCCTTGAGATGGAGAACATATTGACTAGTCCAAACAAATCCATGTGTAGCAATTACAGAGGTTCTTCAATTGTTGAATCAAGCTTCTTCCTGAATGATGCTTTAATTTGCTTTCCTTTCTACCAGGCATTACACAGTCCATCCTTAGAAAACTCCACTTGAGGAATTCCTCTAACCAGTTCTTTCTTGACAAGCTCATTCATGGTCTTGAAGTTTAGATGGGATAGCTTATTGTGCCACATCTAACTTTCATTTTGACTTGCTTTACTGAGAAGACAAGTAACAAATTCTACATTTGATGAGTTAAAGTCAGCTAGATACACATTTCCTCTTCTCACACCAGTGAGAACCACTTTGTTGCTTCTTTTGTTAGTCATAACACAGGCTTCTGAATTGAAGGTTACTGAATTGCCTTTATCACAAAGCTGGTCGATACTCAACAAATTGTGCTTGAGACCATCCACTAAGGTAACCTCCTCAATGATGATATTGTCTTTAGAAATCAATCCATATCCCACAGTATAACCCTTGTTGTCATCTCCAAAAGTAATACTTGGGCTAGCTCTCTCCTTGAACTCTTTGAGCAGGGTAGAATCTCCAGTCATGTGTCTTGAACAACCACTATCCAAGTACCACAGATTCTTTCTGTTTCCCTGCACACATCAAAACCAAATCAAGTTGATTTTGGTACCCAAGTTTCCTTGGGTCCTACCTTGTTAGCTTTCTTCTTTTGTTTCTTTGGTTTGATCTCATTTGACTTGGGGATATCAAATTCATCCTTAGTCATCTGAGTTGGACCTTTGAAACTAGTCATTAAAACAGAATTGTCATGCATATTTTGATTAACAGGAAAAGGTATGATGTTTGTAAACATATTATTCCACTAAGGCATGCTAAATGGCATTTGAGGCATACTAAATGCAGCATAATAAGGATTAGGTGCAAATGGCATATTAGCAAATTGTGCATTCATATTCTGTGTAGACATAGCATTCATAGGCATAGAAGGCATGGCATTCATGTTGGGAAAAGAAGATGGTACAGATATAGGAGTAGGCATAGCAAGTTTGCAATTAACAGACAGATGATTAACACTACCACACTTAACATAGATTTTTCTTAGAGTATATTTATCAGGTGTGTAGTTATGTTTGTTAATCCCTACTTTCCTATTTCTATTGTTTTTCTTTTTAGTTTCTGTTTTAACCTCAATTTTTTCTAGTCATTCAATTGCTGGATAGACAGATGACCAACATTCACTTTCTTCTCCTTCTTCACTTGACTTGATTCTCCTAGAATAAAGTTTTTGGAAACTAATCCATACTTTTCATTTAACTTGGAAAGTTTGGCTTTGCTCACAGGTTTACTCACAGCCGACGGATGAGGATTTGTGTCACTCGACGGATAATCCTTTTGATTATCCGACGGATGACTCTCAATATCCGTCGAGTCCACATCTGTTAGCAATCCTTCAACCAAATTGGATTCCAGCTTCTCCTTACTCTTTTTCCAGGCTGTATCACAAAAGGACTCAATACCTTGAACTTTGGTGATTTGAGCATGAACATCTCTAGATGATTTCCATGCCTTAATCACCTCCTGTTCTCGTTCAAGTTGCTTCTTCAAAATCTCTTATTTCTTCAAAGACTCAGTTAATTCCTCCTTAGCAATCTTACATTCTATTTTCAATTTCTTAAATTCAATAAACTGAGACTCTAGCACATTATTCCTTTCACTTAAAAACAGATTATTTTCTTTGATTTTAGCATTTTCCTTAGTGAGAGACTTAAGTGTAACACGCAAATGATATAATTATGTAGACATGTCATTAATTACATCATTACACTTAGCTTTAGATAAATATGCTAGGTTAGTGGTGATTACCTGATTACTTGAAGAACTTATTTCTGTTTTATCAGATTTGGCCATTAGGGCTAGATTCACAGAGCTGACATCTTCATCCTCATCCAAACCATCTGCTGCCCAGTCATTTTCTTGTGTAATAAAAGCCATTTCCTTTTGTTTGTGCAACTCAAAATACTTATGTTTATAATCCACAGGCTTAAACTTCTTCTTGCTGGAATCTGACTTTCTACACTCACTGGCAAAATGCCCTGTCAAGCCACATTTGAAACATTTGAATTTTGATTTATCCACCATGTTTCTATTTGGCTTAGCTGCTCCAAAGTTCTTCTTGAACTTGAGCTTATAAAATCTTCTGGAAAGGAATTCAAGATGTTCATCAATATCATCCATATCATCTTGGCTCAAAGAATCTTCATTTTCAGCTACCAGCCCCTTGCCCTTGTTTTCACAGACCTTTGTAGTAGACTCAACAGCTTCTACATTCACCTCCTTCTCCTTTTCCAACTCAGCAACCAGTGCTATGGACCCTCCTTTCTTCTTTCCTTTCTCCATCCTCTCATCTTGCCCTATTTCAAGCTCATAAGTTTTCAGGATGCCATATAGTCTCTCCAAGGTAAACTCCTTGTAATCCTGAGAATTTCTCAGTGAGACTGTCATTGGTTTCCATTCCTTTGTAAGAGATCTAAGGAACTTGAGATTGGAGTCTTTTGTTTGATAGACTCTTCCATGCAACTTCAGAGCATTTAGTAGCTTTTGAAACCTACTACATATGTTAGTGAGAGTTTCACTGTCTTCATAATGAAAGTGCTCATATTGCTGAATTAGCAGCTACATCTTATTTTCTCTAACTTTCTCAGTACCATCACAGATAATTTGGATGGTGTCCCAAACCTCCTTGGCCGTCTTGCAATTGATGATGTTGTCAAACATGTCACCATCAACTCCATTGAATAAAATATTCATGGTCTTTTTGTCCTTCCTGACTTGCTCAATTTTAGGACCTGACCATTCATGCCTAGGCTTGGGGATTGAAGGCTCATTGCCAGTAGCAGCTCTCATTGGAACATGAGGACCTCTCTCTATGATATCCACATAGGCCTCATCTTGAGAAAGAAGATGTAGGTGCATCTTCACCTTCCAGTGGTGATAACTGTCTTTATCCAGAAATGGAATTTTGACTCCAACATCCTTCTTGTTCATCTTGCCGTTTTGTTGTGATCTTTAAACTCTCTGTACTTCAAGAGCTTGCTCTGATACCAATTGTTATCCCCTAACAATACAACAAGAATTACAGAAGAGGGGGTTGAACGTAATTCTGGCTTCTTTTCAAGATTTATGAAAAATGGTTGTAACTTAATAATATATATGTGTTTGATTTACAAAGTGCGGAATGAAAGAATTATATAAATCAAAACACAAATAATAAAAACACAGGTCTTTAAAAATTTCTGGTGGATTTGAATGTGTCCACCATGAATATATATATATATATATATATCAAGAGAACCCTGTGAAGCTTGAATAGCTCACAGCTGCTTGTACAAGTGAACAAACAAACTACAGAGAAATTCTTAACAGTTACAGCTTTTTCTATTTCTCTTCTAAAATGTGTTTGCTTAGTTGTTTGTTCTACTAGCTACACTGGGTTTATATATCACCAAGTTTACATGGTAATAAGACAGGATAATAAAATAAAACCTATCAAGTCTAACTCCATGTTGCTTCACTACTCTATTCCAGCATCTTTGAATATCTTCAAAATAGCATGAAAATGGTAATGCTTCTTTGTTCTCAAAACCCTGCTAAACAGGCTGCCACATTCTTTTTGCAAACACCCAACGCATGTGACTATGTTGTCACTGTCAACAGATATTTAAATTGATCATCCGTCGGGTACATGCTTGTTATCCGTCGGGTAGCCTTGTTGATCATCCGTCGGGTAGCTTTGTTGATCATCTGTCGGGTAGCCATTTATCACTTAACTTCATTTCATTTGTGCAGAATTACAAGACGTCTTATATTTACATTTAATCAACCTATTCTACACATCTACTAGTAGTCTACATGATTCATAAGCTACTACCGAATCTATACAAAGTTGTTTGAAGAAATGTGCTATAGTACTTATTGTTACATAAGCTACTCACCCGGTGGATATCAATTAGTCATCCGTCATGACTATATTGAATCATCCGTCGGGACTATAATTGATCATCCGTCGGGTGCTACAAAATTCACTAAGTTAAATCTACTAAGGTGTTTTGTTTAGCTTATCATCAAGTACACAACATATTCCTAACAGAAATTTTCTGGAAAAGGGAATCCTTCCCTTGGATCGAAGAGAAGCCCTAAAAATAAGGTACAAGGCATCAAGCTACCCTATCGTCAATGGAGGATATATCATCGAAGAACAATAACAGGCCTTGGAAATGGTGCACGAAGGGATTTGCGGAGAACATTTGGTCGGTCGGCCTCTCGCTTTCAAGATCCTTCGGCAAGGGTTCTTTTGGCCGACTTTGTGAGCCGATGTGAGCGAATATGCAAGGAAGTACAAGCAGTGTCAGCTATTTGCCATTGTCCTGAAGCAGCCTCTCGAAGAAATGACTTTTATCCTTATCCCCATTCTGTTCGCCATGTGGGTCGAAGATATCATCGGCATTCTCCCTACCAGCAATAGACAGGAAAAATAATACATTATTGCCATCGACTACATGACCAAGTGGGTTGAAGCCAGGTCATTATCCACCAAAACCGAAAAAGCGGCCAAAAATTTCTTTCTTGAGCAGATTATTCTCTGGTTCGGGATTCTGAAAGTTTGTGTCTCGGACAATGGAACACAGTTCGTTGGGAACAAGTTCTGAAAGTTTCTGCATCACTTCAGGGTTCAACAGAAGTTCAGCTCAGTTGCCCATCCCCAGGGAAATGGGGCGATCGAAGCAGTCAATAAGATAATCTTTCAAGGGATCAAGAAAAGGTTAGGTGAAACCAAGGGAAGATGGGCCGAAGAGGTATCCTGGGTCTTGTGGGCTTACCGAACAATACCCAGATCTTTGGGGAAACTCCCTTCAGGCTGGCATACGGAACGGATGCCCTGGTACCAGTTGAAGTGGGCTTACAGTCTTACAGAACTGAAGTCTATAATGTGGAAGTCAACAACTTCGAATTAAGGGCGAATGTGGATTTATTGGAAGAAGAAAGAGAGGCTACCAACCAAAAGAACGTAAAGTACCTACTACAGGCAGCTCAATACTATGATTTATGACTAAAGAAGAGATCATTCGGTGTTGAAGATTTGGTCCTACGGGAACTAGCCGCATCCATGCCAGCAAAACAAGGGAAGATTCATCTAAACTGGGAAGGGCCTTACAAAGTAATTGAGATCATTCGTCCCGGAACTTACAAGATGGAAACACTGGCCGGCGAAGCAAACAAAAACACTTGGCATGCTAGTCGCCTTCAAAACTTTTATTTGTAAGGAAAATTTCTTTTATTTCCCAATTTTACTTCATTCTGAATTCTATGTGAAAAGTGCAATGACTTAATGATCAAATAAAAATGCACTTCCTTCGCACAAATTTATTACTTTGAAATTACAACAAAATGAGCGGGCTAACGAGTATTATCTATATAACACCCTCCAAATCCGGGGTATAGATTTGGGGCATTATTAACAACAATTACCAACTATACCTGCACAAGCGGAATATTAATATAATAATTACCCCGAACTATCACTACTCAGGATCTTTTAAGGGTTGAGTTTGGAAACAAGAATCATGCACTACACTTCATTACAAAACCAACTAAATAAAACCTGTCTCAAGAACTCTCTTTATTACAAAACTTTATTCTATCTACAGTTTCACTACGCAATCTTTTATTCAAACTACACAAAACTTTTATTCAACCCAATATTACTACTTATCCTGCTACACCTGATCTGGCAATTCAAAGCTCTCTTCGGGAATAGGAAGGAACACTCTTGGTATAAGAGGGTCCCGCTGCTTGACTCGCTTCTTGACTATGCGGGTCCTGATGGGTTTCATTCTCTACCTTAACTGTAAAACAATAGGAGTGACAATAAAAGAAATGAGCCAAAATTGCTCAACAAGCCTGCAACAATTTATATATATATATTATAAAGAGAGAGAAATAAAGAGAAATAAATGAACCAATAAGCTGCTGGTTTGAACAACCATCTGTATCGGTATATGATAATAATTTGCCAATGATGGCGAGTGCCAAATGAACAAGACTGGAAACAAGAACCAACATATGCACTATAATCTGCTGATCAGTCAGAATATAGTGCGGATCTATACCCAACTGCATAGACCCAACCAACATAAGGAGTACTCAGGCAACTATGGCCTATTAATTAATGGTCTGGGAAAAACCCAGCCTTTATAGTAACCATCCAGTCCAAGGCTGAGCATCCGGAACAATCGGTATGCTATTGATATATCCCAATACCAGGATATATCAGAATATATGTAACAAGGGTAAAGGAATTAAAATATGAACAGGGAATTCAATAAATTGGGTAAATCAAGAATTGAAATGAAATGGAACAAGTGATAATAAATGGGTAACAGTGTATATGAACAATAATTATAAAAAAGAATTGATACGATAGAAAGGAAATATAAATCACTATTCTGAATTTAGAATAGGGGAAAAACTTGCCTTGCGCGTACTTAACCTGGTTTAACTTACTGCCTTCTGACCCTAGCTTGCTCTGCCTTGCTAACACTGAATAAATCATGGAAAGATAGGTGTTTAGATAATTTACTACATACGTGTATCTTGAATTGATATCACGCAACCTTATCAGTCTACCCATGCATTTCTATCTGACTCGCATATATATATATATATATATTTACACAACACATTTATGCACATAATCACATATAACACGTAACACGTGTTGGGTCCCAATGTGTTTGTAGAAGGGGGGGTTGAATACAAACGTTACCAAATAATCGAATAAAATGCGGAATAAAAAATGTGAAACAAAATTCAAGTTAAATAAAAATATTATTAAACTTGAAAGGTGTTACAACAACTGTATCGATTACAAGGTATTAATCTCAAATCAATTATCACAAATCTAGAATAAATTCGACATGAACTTTTTCTATTTTTGCAATAATTAGAATCAAATGCTAAACGCGATTTGAGATTAAGTTCTAGGGATTTTGATCCGCTAGATTGTTACACAAGAACAAGATAAATAATTCTAGTGGTTTGGATTTAACATTAACAAACTAGAAATTGATCTTGAATTTCTGCAGAGAAGATGATTTTATATTTCAAGGCGGCTGCTCTTTTGTTCTTGACTTGTGTGGATGATTAAAAATGATATGCTGCTTCTCTGCTTCTATTTAAATCAACAAACGAATAGAATTGACTTGGCATGACAATCCTATAGCTGGCAAGACTTTCGGTGAGACAATTGAATGAACTAGCAAGACAATCTGAATGAACTAGCATGACAATCAGAATGAACTAGCAAGACAATCATCCTCCTAGAGTAACTTTCGGTGTGACAATTGAATATGGCCTAGCATGACAATCGGTATGACAATCCTGATTGTCATGCTAGTTCATTTTCAATTGTCTTGCTGATTTAATGCTTGAATTTAATCCAATTAAACTTCTGAAAATTCCTAGAATTAATTCAGAATTAATTAATCAATTAATTCAATTAATAAATAAATTATTCTTCGCAGATATAATTTATTTTCTTAATTAAATTAGATGACTTAATTAATTAATAGAGAATTAATTCTAGTCTTGAGCAGCAACCATTCTTCTGCAAATCTTCTGAAAATCACTGAAAATTATGAATCAATTCCACCACTTCAACGTTGACACTCGATGTACTGTCTGGTTCATGAGTGACTAACTTCCGTGACGTTTCTTCATGTCTTGACTTTGACGCTTTGATTTTCTTCAGATTAAATCCTTGTAATTAATGATACTCTGACGAGATCTCTGTCACTTGATTAAATCCACGATCTTGATTTATATCACTGAGGCATGATCAACTTCTTAAACTTCTTCCAGTGAATTAACTCCTCAAGTCTGTAGATGAACCTTGTTTCTGAATCCTTTGACAGATATTACTTTGCGAGATCTCTCTGACGGTCGATCCACTATTTACTTATTACATTCTTATTTGAGTTGAGTTGAATCCTCGAATATACAAATAGGCCTATGACATATGACTTACAATCTCCCCCTATTTGTTTGTTAGACAATAACACACAAATACCTAGAGGATAACTCAACTAACAAATAAGAAAAAGATATAAACATACATGCAAAGTAAATAGCAGAAAAGTTCTGGATGAGATTTAACATTTTCCAGATTCCAAGTAGATGTTCCTCTAGACTGAACATATCTTCAAGTAGTTCCATCTTCATTTGTACAACCACATTTCCTGTTGAGAAGCCCATATCTCTTGCTTCTCCCCCTATGAGAATCAACTGATTAAAGAAGATCATCTTCGTTTTACCACCTCTCCCGTACAATAGGATCCGCAGATAAAAACCAATGGTTCTCCTCTAACAGCTTCTTCCCTTATCAGAAAATCACCTTGTGTTTACCACCTCTCCCGTACAATAGGATCCGTAGTTAAAAACAACAATGGTGTGGTGTAGTGTACATTTTTAGGATCTTTTTCTTCCTCCCTGCTATTTCTCCCCCTTAGTTGAGGAATCCTCCAAACTATTACTTAAGCTTTTATCTCCCCCTTAAAGAAGGAATGTATGCCGTCGTCTGAAGGAGTTCTCATATTTCACTTGGTTGGAAAAGAAATAACAAGTAGTTTCTTTTTCTTCCTCACTGTGAGTGTGTGATTGTGTTTTAGTGTACCTCACATGTGTTTCACTCTTCTCTCCACTCGTGTTTACACTCAATCTCACAAGTGTATCACTCTTCTCTCATAGCTCCATAATCCAGCTGTACCTGCAAGGAAAATCACCTTAGCCATCCTTTAAGGAGGTCACAGGTGGTGCAATGGGAGTTCACAAATCCCCATCCTTGTTAAACTCGTCAGATAAATCTGAGTCATAATCTACAAGTTGCTAGTTTCCCTTTTAGGGTTCCAGATTTGAATTCTGGGAAGGTAAACAATGATCCAACGATTTTAGCATAAAGATCAAAGTTCCCTTCTAATGTCTGTGAAGACACTTCCTTGTGACTCATCAGGTAATATCTGAATCATTGTCAACAAGTTGCCGATCTGCACCTATGTCAGATCCACTATCCGCAGATGCATCCAGGGGATTTAAGCCTGGGGAGGTAGACACTGACCACTGACATATGGCTTTTGGATCAGTATCCTCTCCTAACACCTGTAAAGGCAATTGGTCCACTAACGAACCTTGAACAATCGAATCTGACCTTAAAATGGTCGAAACTCTTGTTTCCGTCAACTCATCCTTTGTGTGTGTAACCTCTCCTTGTGCATCAAGAATTGATTATGTTTGAAGTGGTGACACTACATCGGATACCTTGGCCGACAGGCAAAATTCAATAGACTCACCCTGTTGAGAGAATGAATCTAGTAACTGTTTTTGTGCCTTTTCAGCCATTACATCTTTTTGAGAAGATGTATGGGGGCTAGCAGTTGTCTCGGTTTAAATACTACTCATCTATGTATGAGACAGAGCCACTGGGTTGACTACAGAACCTTCCTTATGTGGTGCACTAGGCACTATCTCCCTCACGCTCATTCATACTATATTTAGTGGTAATAGAGTGTTGGTTGGTTCTGTTTTTGTGTTTGTCTTTACAGTCTGGGATAGACGTTGTGGGTTTTCAACCTCATGACTGTCAATGAAAGAAAGTCAATGAAGACTGAACCTGTATCATAGAACATATGGTAATAGAGAGAAAATGATTTACAATAGTGATTTCAAAAGATTTTACATGAAATAAGAAATCACTAATGTAGAAAGAAGTTTAATTTTGTTTTTCAATATGAATGAGTTTTTGATAAAACATTGATCACTTAGGGTAAAGTCTAAGTAATTCTCATTCATGTCAAAAGCTTACAAATATCTGCAACATAATGTTAACAAGATATCATTGACCGATACTTGTCAAGTACTTTAGATACTAATTGTTATGTTGCATAATCAATATACCACTGCACATATAAAACAATATGATTGTGCTTAGTGATAAGATAGTTATTAATATGACGACTCTACTTATTCATATAAAATTATAACTTCTGTTAGAGTGCCATACCATGTCCTTGACGATTGCTTGAGCAGTATACTAGTTCATACCAACCTGAAGTGAGATTGTGAAGAAGAGATTGCATAGTCCAATAGATCTGCAGCTGCAAAGTCCATGAACTGTGGTGCACTGACTTCCTCTTTTAACTCACCAATCAGGAGTACACTTGTACACATCTTACTAGAGTACAATTCCAAGTGTAATGTGCAGCAGGTGCTTGATATATCGTAATATTCCCAAGTCTCGTCACTGGTGCTATATGTTGGATACTGCTTCCTGATAATAACCTAGCACAATATACAAAATTACAATGATAACATTCCCAGCTTGCAAACAGCCATATCCCTCAGATAAACCTTTGCTGTTATCTCCAAAGGTAATCAGGGGGCCAGCTTTCTCAACCACATTTGATAGCAGGGCTCTATCTCCGGTCATATGTCTTGATGATCCACTTGTCAAGAATCCACACTACCGGTTACACCTGTATACTGCCCTGCACTTCAAATGGATTAGACCTTCTTCGGAACCCAAACTTGGTTGGGCCCGGCATACTTGTAGAACTGTCCTTTGTCAGACAAAACAACATTTTTAATTTTAATGGTCTCAACATTCTCAATGACTGAACATTTGACCTTGTAAACAGCCTTAACAAATTTCTGTTTAAGCTTAGGCACAAATGTCTCCTTTCTAGCCTTAGAAGGACTAGCAGTCTTAGACCTATCATGCTTCTTGTTATTCACATGCTGACGAGGAGTAGTCTTATCATTAGACACATGCTTACCATTAAAATAAGCATACATCATATTAAAAGCACAAGACATACAATTAGCAACACCACATGCTTTATGAGAGTGATTAATAGTAGGTAATTTATGCATGGTAGACATGGCATTATTGTTATCCAACTCATGTGTGTCTGAGTTAGTCTCAGTTGCTTTCACAACTTTGACTGGAACTTTCGACTCACTTGACTTGGAAACAATCTTCTCATTAGCATGATCCTCAGCACGTATTTCTTCTTGAATAACAGAAGAGGTCGCATCAAATGGTTCAGCAATTGATGCTTTATAGAGGGGTTCATCAACACCCTTAAGCACATGTGGTACTTCCCTCCCTTTAGCACATACATGAGGAGGGGAGTTTATGCCTAATTCTCCAATAGCAGCATTGTAATCATAACCTATTCCAGATGTTTGATTAACAGCTTGCTTACTGTAGAACTCTTTAGCCTTCGAACAAGAATTGAAGTAGGCTCTAACCTTAGTCTCAAGACCGGTGATCTTGTCTTTGAGAATAGTTTCGAGTTTTCTATAACAGTCAACTCTATTCTCTAGAAAAGATACCTGTTCTTTTAATTTGTCTTGATTAATGTGCACAAGTCTTAATTCATTGACCTCTTTCTCAAGGTCTGTGATCTATAAACTTAACAGTTCATTATCACGACGTGCACAATCTAAGTTACCTCTTAGATGATAAACCATTTCAGCATCAGAAAGTTTTACCTCTATTCTTGACGATGAAGCTTTTCCATCAATAGCCATAAGAGCAAGATTTCCTTCATCTTCATCTTCACTGTCAGTATCATCCCAGCTTCTTCCCTTTGCCAGATAAGCCCTTTCAGAGTTCTTTCTTACTTGCTTTGGCTTCCTACATTCTGTGGCAAAGTGTCCCAACTCATTGCAGTTATAGCATCTAATGGTGCTTCGATCAACCATCCCTGTTTTGTACCCACCACTGCTGGTGTTAGAGGATGAAGATCCACCTTTCTGGAATTTGTTGTAGTTGGACTTGTACTTAAGCTTGGGATTCCTCCTGAATCTGACATGGGAGAATCTCTTGACAATTTGGGCCATTGATTCATCTTCCAATTGCTCCAGCTCTTCCAAGGAATAAAAATCATCACTTGATTGATTTGTAGTAGGAGGATCATATTCTGCTACTAACTCATTTTCCTCACCCTTGGAAAACTGTACCATTCTTTCTAACTGTTGAGATTGTTGTTGTTGTTGACCTTCAGCTACAAGTGCAGTAGATGTGCTGACCATTCTATCCTTCCCGTAGACTTCCTTCTGTTGAATCTGCTCCAACTCATAGGTTTTTAACACTCCATAGAGCCTGTCCAAAGAAATCTCACTCAGATCTCTAGCTTCTCTAATGGCAGTGATTCTATGTTCAAGATGAGCTGGCAGTGTTAAAAGGAACTTTTTGTTGACCTCCCTGATTGAATAATACTTTCCATTGATGTTCAGGTTGTTGATCAACGTATTGTACCTCTCAAACACTTCAGTAATTCCTTCTCCTGGATTTGATTTGAAATGTTCATATTCAGAGGTTAGGATTTCCAACTTGTTCTCCCTAACTTCCTCTGTGCCTTCATTAATCACCTCAATAGTTTCCCACATGTGTTTGGAATTTTTACAGTTCATCACATGTCTGTTCATCAAGGGATCAAGGGAATCAATTAATATTAATTGAAGGCTGGCATCCAAGGAGGCTTCTTCCTTCTCAGCAGGAGTAAAATCTCCAGGCTCTTTTGGATAGGTTCTAGCTTCAGTAGTCACCACACCATCTATTATTACCTCCGGTTCAATAATCATCGGAGTTTTTATACCCTTCTTTAACAAGTTTGAATATTTGGGATTTGCAACTTGTAAAAATAATAGCATCTTCTTCTTCCACATGATATAATTCTCTTTATCAAATTGTGGAATTTTAACGGTTCCAACTTTATGTGAAGTCATTATGAATTTTTGAATGAATAAAAATTCAAGGAGTTGAAAAATCACAAAAGTCTAGGATCTTGATTTGTTCGTTAATCAGAAGGCTCTGATACCAATTGTTGGGTCCCAATGTGTTTGTAGAAGGGGGGGTTGAATACAAACGTTACCAAATAATCGAATAAAATGCGGAATAAAAAAATGTGAAACAAAATTCAAGTTAAATAAAAATATTATTAAACTTGAAAGGTGTTACAACAACTGTATCGATTACAAGGTATTAATCTCAAATCAATTATCACAAATCTAGAATAAATTCGACATGAACTTTTTCTATTTTTGCAATAATTAGAATCAAATGCTAAACGCGATTTGAGATTAAGTTCTAGGGATTTTGATCCGCTAGATTGTTACACAAGAACAAGATAAATAATTCTAGTGGTTTGGATTTAACATTAACAAACTAGAAATTGATCTTGAATTTCTGCAGAGAAGATGATTTTATATTTCAAGGCGGCTGCTCTTTTGTTCTTGACTTGTGTGGATGATTAAAAATGATATGCTGCTTCTCTGCTTCTATTTAAATCAACAAACGAATAGAATTGACTTGGCATGATAATCCTATAGCTGGCAAGACTTTCGGTGAGACAATTGAATGAACTAGCAAGACAATCTGAATGAACTAGCATGACAATCAGAATGAACTAGCAAGACAATCATCCTCCTAGAGTAACTTTCGGTGTGACAATTGAATATGGCCTAGCATGACAATCGGTATGACAATCCTGATTATCATGCTAGTTCATTTTCAATTGTCTTGCTGATTTAATGCTTGAATTTAATCCAATTAAACTTCTGAAAATTCCTAGAATTAATTCAGAATTAATTAATCAATTAATTCAATTAATAAATAAATTATTCTTCGCAGATATAATTTATTTTCTTAATTAAATTAGATGACTTAATTAATTAATAGAGAATTAATTCTAGTCTTGAGCAGCAACCATTCTTCTGCAAATCTTCTGAAAATCACTGAAAATTATGAATCAATTCCACCACTTCAACGTTGACACTCGATGTACTGTCTGGTTCATGAGTGACTAACTTCCGTGACGTTTCTTCATGTCTTGACTTTGACGCTTTGATTTTCTTCAGATTAAATCCTTGTAATTAATGATACTCTGACGAGATCTCTGTCACTTGATTAAATCCACGATCTTGATTTATATCACTGAGGCATGATCAACTTCTTGAACTTCTTCCAGTGAATTAACTCCTCAAGTCTGTAGATGAACCTTGTTTCTGAATCCTTTGACAGATATTACTTTGCGAGATCTCTCTGACGGTCGATCCACTATTTACTTATTACATTCTTATTTGAGTTGAGTTGAATCCTCGAATATACAAATAGGCCTATGACATATGACTTACAACACGTAAAGCACATAATTAATTTCTAGATTTATAATTATTTTTAGAATCAATTCTAGGCTTATACCTGTATTACTAGTCTTATCTGATTTTATTATAATTTTTCGGGATTTATTCGGCTCAATTATATCCCTACTAGGACCTACGAACTATCAGTTATCACCAAACCACTCTTTTTCAGAATAAATTATAACTTACAACTATTTTTATTGGATTCGTCTCATTTTTCTGAGTCTAGGGGTCTTCGTTTCACTTAAATCGGACTAACGGTTGAATTGTTATGAATTAAACACTGATAATTCAATTTATTATTCAATATAGATAATTATTACAACCTTTTAAATCCTAAAATAATTTTTAAATAATTATTTAAGAAAAATCAAAGTCAAAAATAATTTTTTTATAATTTTTGGAGTTAAAATGAAGAAGTTACGATTTATTAAAAATTATGTGATTAATTATCGAAATAATTAATCACTTTTTAAATATTGAATAAATAAATAACTAATAAATAATTAATAATTGCTTATTTAATAATCTAAAATAATAAATCTCTAATTATCAGTATTAATCACAATTTATTATAATATTTATAACTTATCGATATTTATTCAATTAAATCGATTATTTACAAATAATCAATCGATTTTATTAACGGATACGCTATTTATCGAATATCTACTATGTGCTCGAATTATAATCTAACTCAACGATTAATTACTCGTATAAATACGAGCTACTCGCAATCCTCATATAATTATCGAACTTATTACATTATTACTGAAACTTATACGATTCGTTAATCAATTAATTATCGGTATTTAATTATACGATA
The DNA here is from genome assembly GCF_009905375.1 of Apium graveolens. Classification (NCBI taxonomy): domain Eukaryota; kingdom Viridiplantae; phylum Streptophyta; class Magnoliopsida; order Apiales; family Apiaceae; genus Apium; species Apium graveolens. The sequence continues at coordinate 75,581,799 of NC_133648.1, read as the reverse complement.
CAAATAATCACTACAATATTATTCGAATAACTATCGCTCGAATAATAATTCTCATTATCGAATTATTACTCGTAATAATAACTAATTATCGAATTATTAATCATATTATTTAATTATTTTTAATCCTTATTTATTAATTAATTACCTAATTATTAATTAATTACCTAATTATTAATTAATTAGATAACCAATAAATAATTAAATAAATAATTAAATTCGAATTTCTAAATTACTAAAATAATTCTGAAATTATTAATTATATATTTTTTTTTTCAGATTTTAAAACTGATTTTTAATTGATTTTACAATTTAGTAAAAGCTAATTCCTAAATTATAAAATAAAAATAATTAATTAAATTCTAAAAACATAATTCAGGGAAAAGGATTGGGGGTTTTTGGATCGAAACCGGGTCGAACACCGGGTTGGAACCGGGTCGCACCCGGGTCGTCCAAGAACAACCCCTCACCCACACAACACGGCGCCGTCACCGGTGATTTTCCGGTGAACGAATCCGGCGAACCCAGTCGGCTGACACACGAGTTTTGGCCTGGTTTCTCCCACGAATTCAATCCGTAGCAGCTCGTGTGTCTTTCCCATCTTTCCCTGTCTCCCTCTATCACAGCTTCGCCACCAACCGAGCCGGAAACGGAAAAACGCGGCGGCGGCGGCATCAAAATCCGGCGAGCTCGCAAACGGAAGCCAAACATAACGATTCCGGTACCAATCGATTGTAAAAACGACACCCTACTCATTCGTAGTAACAGAAACAACAAACAATCATTCAAACTAAAAACCCGAATTCAAAAACGGGTTGAAAACTCAAAAACTCGAATCACAAATTCGGGAATAGAAAAATCAATTAAAAATACGTATAATCATCTACACAACCTGAGCAATCTATTCATATAACTCCCAGCAACCAAAACACAATGATTCACAAATACCCAATTTAGTTCAAGAACCCTAAAAAATCGAATTTAAATTCGAAGCTATAACACATGAAATTGATTACATAAATAGAAAGTAGAGATCAAGAGGATCGTTTTGGTTACTCACATGATTGAATTGGACAACAGAATCACGATCAAAATCCGGTTTGATTCTCTGCCCTGTTCTTCACCCACAAACCCTAATTCTTAATTCCTTTTTCTTTTTATTTTTATTTTCTGATTTTTAATTATAATTAACTGATTTAATTAATAGTAATTCAGGTATTTATATTTATGAAAATAATACCCCTAAGTAAAATTAAGGGTCTAATTACACTCCTAATAAAAATATTTGGCCCCAATTTTTATAATTTTTGGGTATTAATAATGAATTTTTAAATATCCAATAAATACAAAATAAATACTAAAAATTCTCAAAAATTGTGAAAAATACAAAAATACAAAGAAAAATGATATATGATAATTTCATAATCATATAAAAATAAAAATGTGATTTTTGTGGGGTTTTTGGTACCCGAAGGGGTCCGGAAAAGTCGTTTTTCGCGAAAAAGGTCAATTTGTAAAACGTCTAGGGGTTCAGAATAGCGATACGGTATAGGGCATTTTTGGCAAAATAGGGCCAATGATTTTGTTTGAAATACGGGCTTTTAAAACATAGTTTTGAGCTGTACAGGTTTTGATATAATATATATAACTGACGATAGAACGCTCAATAAATATCCAAAACACGTTTGGATCAAAACAACCAACACATAACACATAGCAGTTAGGGTTCAACGACTTAACACATTTAATCACATAATAATACTCATAATTATTATTATTATAATATAATACAAGCGTAATTCCTCGGTCGTTACAATCTAGGGGCGATTCCGAAGAAGATACACCATTCGCCCCCATGTTTAGTTCGCTTAAAATAAAAAAGGTGAATAGATATTATCTAGGGGCAACCACAAACAGAATAATATCATTAACCCTATAAATAACTATGAAATATTTAGTTAAAGGGACACTGTGAGGATGAACGAAGAAGGTCTTGTCTAGGGGCGATCCCGAAGAAGACAATCCCTTCGTCCACAACCTAAAATTTTACACAAAATTTTTTTAAGTAAACCTTGGGAACGAAGAAGTTCTCGTCTAGGGACGATACCAAAGAAAATGAGGTCTTCACCTTCTCGATTAAATCTAAAATTTAAAGTTTTACCTATATTTCTCTAAGTATAACTTTTGACCGACGGAACGAAGGAGGACTCGCCTAGGGGTAACCCAAAGAAGGCCATCCCCTTGTTCTTCCGCCGAAAAAGACTTTACATCTTCAGTCTTAATGGCCCGAAATTACCATACGGGCTAAGAACTCATCCCCTTAACACTCGGGGCCGAAGATGAATATTATGCAAAAACTACTAATATAAAATTTTAGCCGAAGAAGTAGAGATACTACACAAAAACTGCTAAGGCAAAATTTTAGCCAAAGATGCAGTATGAACGAAAATAACAGAATGTTGACAAAAGAAGGATGCATTTAAAATTAAAATTTTTTCCCGAGCGAGTTAAATTACAAGGGCCCAAAGGCAAGATTATCAAAAAAAAATTACAAATCAAAGAAAAGCATCTAGGGCTGAGGGTCTTCATCCGAGAGCTCTTTATCTTCGCTCGAGGAGACTGCAGGAGCTTCCACAGCCGCCCGACCTATGGGGTCCTCAAAGCTATCATCCAATAACTACTTATAATCCCATCTGAGGCCATGATCCTTTTCCAAAATATAGTTAGCGCCAAACTGGAAGCATCGGTCTTCGGTCTGATCCAGCTGCTTCTTGGTTTTGCGAATCTCCTTGTGGGACTTCTTCAACTAACCATTCCTATGAGTGATTCTCCTGTTCGCTCGGGACAGATCCCCCTCCAGCCGCTGCTTATCACTCTACAGCACCTTGGCCTGGCCGACCAGCTCCCCATTTTGGGTTTGCACCCTCCCAAGCTCCTCATCGGCCGCCGTAACTCTCCGCTCCAGCTCCCTGACTTCGGCCATCCTGGCCTCCATATCTTGAACATTGTCCTCCACCGCAACGGCCCAAGGAGTAGCCTGAAAAAAATACACAATGCAAAAAATATGTCAGATAAACGAAGGATAAATATGAATAAGGACTAAAACAAGTAGAAGCAAAAAAAAACTTACCATAGATAAGAAGGACATCAGCTCAGTGCAAGCTTCAGTCGCAGAGGCGGCTGTAAAGGAAGCCTAGTCAGCTGGAAGCTGAAGACCGCGGAAAAGGTCTGAAGTCACATCATTTGTAGACTGCCTATATGGGTAGACATTATGGTCGGATGTCAGAATGGCCCAGTTAGGAAAAATTCTGAACGACCCCATCCCGGTTCCGGAGCTGCTTGGAAGGGGCCCCCTCTTCCATGTACTCCAGGTAATCCCCCTGGCCATCTTCAGGAGTTGGAGGGGCCTGTTGAAGTGGAACCGCCCTCTCAGCTTCTGTCCCCTTCTCCGTCTCCTCGCCCGAATGGTCTGGGAAAATCGTCTTCCCGGCCGCCTGGCCTTTTCTGCTTCCTCCGTTGCCCTTTTTCCAGCTGCCTTAGCCTTCTTCCTTTCAGTGAGGGCCTCCCTGGAATACACTGAAAAATAAAGGAAGACAGAAGGAAGGCCAGTCTAAGCAAATATGATAAAGCGCTAAGTATACAATGCATGAAGATAGAAGAAAGAAAAGGTAGAATGAATAATAGAAAGAAAACAGCTATATGACAAACTATAAATGAAAGGTAGACGAAGGAAAAGGCTGTTACCCCCACCCCACAAGCTAAGAAGCCAATTCTTGTCCCGAAACTCCTCAGGACCAAGCTTATCTACCTTCGCATCTACCAGGGCCGCGTACAAGTCCTTCTCCTCCTCATTCAAGTTCGGTATTAGAAGTGCCGAAACACTGACCTTCCGCCACACCAAAAACTTAGCTAGCTTCGGCCCACTGATGAAGCACCAGTGTGCGTGGGTAGACTTATTACTGGAGTTCGTGGTCGTTCAACCAGCTCAGCCCTCCCGGTGAGCTATGTTCTAGAAGCCTGGGCTCTTCGGATTTTTTCGGAAGTTGTATTGATACTAGAAGAGACGGGTTAGCGGTTGAACCCCGGCTTGAAGGTACCGGCTGTGGAAGTAGTTGATGTGGATAAATTCGTTCGAATCCATCTGCCTTAAAGGATTTCTATTTGGATGAATAGCCGCCTGAGAATCTTCATCAACGGCACCATGAAGCCGCATTTAAACATCGCTATGGAGATACTGACAGCACAGTCTCCACAGCCCTTCGGCACACCTGAAGTGTCGTAGATCCGCTCGTCTCCCTTGGCGGCGTATAGCTAGAAGTAGCCTTGTGGGACAGAGTAATCGAAATATTTTCCCCACTCGCTCTTTCGACAGTTCTGAGCAGTTGTTAGCCGTATGGTACATCGCCAGCAAGCCTAATAGAGCCCTTCCCATTCGCTCGGGTTGGGAAGTAGAGGTTTCGGCAAGGGTGTTCACTCTGGGAGTAGAAGTCCCGGCAGGAGGATTTGCTCAGTCCATATCCCTGTATTCGGAAATAAAGAGACAAATTAGTCCATGCACTCGGATAAATGAAAAAGGAAAAATTAAAAGAAAGCAAGGGACCAAGTACATGTCCTAAAACCGAGCGAACAAGAAAATGCCCAGAGTCGGCTCCCGAAGGATGTTTTATAGACAAGACTTCCCGAAGGAAGTTCTTGCCCACAAGACCCTTCGTGTTCCATTTTTAAACTCAACGGTCAAGAAAGAAGGAAGTACTAAGCACCCTGGGTCGGCTCCCGAAGGATGTTCTACCACCAAAAACCCCTCGAAGAGATTTTTTGACTGTGAACACATCGCATGCCCTCTTTAAACCCATTGGGTGGCCCTAAGAAAGCAAACAACCCCGGAAAAAGGCCTACTACCTATCCAGAAAAAGCATCCCATACAAAAACAACAAAAAACATTTTCAGAAAAGACAAACTTGCATGCAAAAACATTAGAAAAGAACTTGCATGTAAAATGTAAAGAAATACGAGAAACACTTACTGATTTAAAGATGTTGCTTAACCGAAATAGGATGGTTAGGAAAGCTGGAGATTGAAAGACTTGAAAAGTTTATTGCTATTTATGTTTGGTTGCAAAAGGAAGATAAAAAAAATGAAATGACACACTGTAGCTACTTATATAGGCGCCTAAAAATGTTTGGCTGCTGAAAAGGCGACTTTGGGCTCTTTTGAAATGGACGGCCCTAATGAAACGGTTGGAATTCAACGGTTGGGATTGAGTTATGGAACGACGTGATAGACAGATGTCCCATTAATACACACACGATGTTGCCACGTGTACGAACGAGACCGAAGTAATCGTCCTAGGGTTTTTTTATCCCAAGATGGGCCGAGATCGATGTCCATTGGCGCGAACGAAGGCCCAGCCGAAGGACAGGGACATGTTAGTTGTGGACCCAAAAAGGACCAACGAATGAAGGACCATAAAATGACCACACTATTGCGCTTAAGGCCCAACGTAACCACGAATAGAAAGCCCAACGAGCTCGGCAGACTGAGGCCCATTACTCCTCCAACTGTTGGGACTATACAATCATAACGCCTCATTTTCACTCTGGATTTTCACTCTTGTGCTTAAGAGAGTACTTCTACGATTGTCTTATCATCTCACATGGTTGATATGTCTTTAATTTTTCAAGGTGCGATTCTCAGTTTTATCATTTGGTGTAAGTCAAGTTAATTGTCATCATTTTTGTCAGTCGTTAAATGGCGTCAACAAGCAGTATTTTGGAAGCAATGAATAATTTACTTTAGAAGATGAAGAGGACGAAGGCTTAGCCTTCCAAGGAGATACTAGAATCGAACAGATAGAAGAACGGGGAGATTTTAATGCAGAATTATGTTTGGTGGGATGATTTTTATCTGAAGGAGTAGTTAATTTCCCCTTAATGTAGCAAACAATGGCGGCTCTGTGGAGACTAGGGAAGGGGGTATACATCAAGGAGGTGGACATAAATTTATATGTGTTTCAATTTTACCACGAGATATACATTAAAAGAGTCATGGAGGGAAGTCCATGGTCTTTCGATCAAAAAGCTCTGTTCTTTGCAAGAATGAAGATGGGGAATATACCACGGGATATCAGTCTTAATACCATGGATCTTTGGGTCCAAATACATGACTTATGTGAAGGTTTCATGTCTAAAAATGTAGTTCGAGAGGTAGGAAACTATACTGGAAAGTTTGTCGAATCCTGTCCAAGCAACTTTATAAGTGTCTGGCGTGAGTATTTGAGAGTGAGAGTCACAATGGATTTGACAAAACCATTGAAAAGACAAATGAAGATCAGAAAAGCTGGAAATGATTGGTTTTGGATCATATTCAAATAAGAGAATGTTACCACATTTTGCTTTATATGTGGGATGTTGGTACATGCTGATAAATATTGTAGTCACCTATTTGAAATCCAAAAAATGAAATCACAAGGCCTTTCGGATCATAAATGAGGGCACCATTAAGAAGACCAACAAAGTTGATATGAGCAAAATGGATTCGGGATGGTAATGGTGGTCAGAATTCGGAAGCAGGTGGAAAATGGAACACTAACGGTATAGCGAACAATCCTCCACAGAATCATGAACGAGATAAGAGAGGATAAAATCAAGGAGAAAAGCTAACAACCCCAGTGAATACGGAGCTAACAGGCGCAAATTGTGATGTTTTAAAAGGTGATGGGATAAAATTGGGAAGCAATCAAACATTTTCTTCTCAAAAAAGTTTTGCAATAATAGATAATAAAAAAAGAAGGACGAGTGACGAGATGGATCATATAATGGATGTTAATAAAAATACAGAACTGGACTTGGACTCGAAGGGAACGAGGTAGTAAACATGGACCAGGACTCACAGGAAAGTCCAGTAAAACTTAGCGATCCAAAAAACGTGAAGAAGGCGGGCCTTGTAAAAGGGGTCTTCCAAGGATTATGAGTTCTTTAAGTTGGAATTGCCATGAGATTGGGACCCCATGGGCTTTAAAATTCCTTAAGGAGTTAACTCTCCAAAAGAGCCCAGACTTTATTTTCCTTAGTGAAATTATTTGTAAGCAAGATAGAGTGGAGAAAGCAAAAAATTTAATAGGTTTTGAAGGAGCCTTTATAGTAGAGACTATTGGCAGAAGTGGTGGTATACCTTTGATATGGCGGAATAACAAGGAGGTTACCGTGCTATCATATAGCAAAAATCATATTGATGTTGTGATCGAGATTCAAGAAGGTATCAAGTATAGATTGACAGATATTTATAGGGAACCTGACCGCAACAGAAGGGAAGAAACTTGGGATCATATACGCAGGTTGAGCAGCAATGTGATGATGCCTTAGGTAGTTATTGGAGATTTGAATAATCTTATAAGGCAAGAAGATAAAAGATGAGGGAGACTGTACCCCGCGTGGATCATTCAAGGTTTTAATAATTGTATATCAGAGTGTGGGTTGCATGACTTAGACCTGGAGGGCTATCCATTCATGTGGGAAAAAGGGTATGGTACGGAAGGTTGGACAGAGATTAGACTCGATAAAGCTCTAGTGACTAGTAGTTTTATGCAGCTGTTCCCGGATGTTAAACTGACAAACTTGAAATTTTCAACGTCTGATCACGGTCTTATACTTCTACAACCATATACTTGCTCTTATAGTGTTCGGAATGCCAGTTTTAGATTTGAAAATTCATGGCTAAGAGATCCGATGTGTGGCAAAATTGTGGAAGAAGCCTGACAACTATCTCGAGATAAACCGCTTGCAGAAAAAAAAAATCACAGCTAGTGTAACACCCCCAGATCCGGGGTCGGGGATCCGGGTCGTCACGGTCTTTCTCTCCACAATATCACTTCACTTAATTAATAATAATAACCTTATGCTGTGACCCCACACTAACACACACCACAACCCGTTATAGTCTCAGAGATGAAATTTAAATAAGTACAAGTCTTTGAATCCACAATTTAAAAGTTATTACAACCCAAAATGATTACTTGATAAATTTACAGTTAATTGCCATTATCTGCCACAAGTTATAATTATACATAATTTGATTCTCAAAATAGAATGCCTGATCTACCAATGGATCTACCTCTGCAGCTATAGCAGCCACAACATCATCGGGAAGACGAGGGACGCTTCCCACGCGCTTGCGATGGGTCTGCTGGAGTCTGGCCATCTTTCCTAACTGTTGTTGTGTGATGAAGAAATAAAGCAAGAGTGAGCCTTACAGCTCGCAAGATAATATATAGTGATAACAATAATACAAGTATCTAAATGGATACTTACTAGAATCTTTATCGTGTGTAAGATAATTACTTACTAGATATAAGTAAAAACAAGGAATGAAGTTACCAATACTTCCCCACACTTATATCATTTATAAAGCTACTTGAACTATCACCGTTCAAAGTATTATAAGATTCACGAGGTCATCCCATAGATGAGACCACAAATAAAACTTGAAAATATTTGATCTTTGAAATATTTTGAAAAGAGATGAAGTTACGAGATACTTCATTCAATGGATACACCAATAAAAATGTTTGACCCTGTCAATGCTTCGGCAACCACCCATTAGTAGCCTTTCAATCGAAATGCTACGGGTAGTGTTGCAGAATTATCCAAATGGATGATGAACTCATTACGGGAGTTTACCGCGCCAGGAAGACCACTTACGATGATCAGTCGTAGTAGTACAACCCCACCATTTTCTACATGTAGAGGAGAACCTGTCGGATTTACTTGTCAACCGAACACTGAACTCCTAGGGAATGGACCGCCTTAGCGGAACTTCCAGGCCATTTGGGCCAATATAATAAGGCTGGGCCGGCGCTACTCGACCACTTACGCCACTCCTAGTTCAGATGAAATCCATGACTCTGAAACGTAAAGCTCGTTTCCCCCTTTCCCCAAGTAGAAACTTGTTGATACGGCTCCACCAAGAAGTCGTATCTAGTTGGAAAGGAAAACTCACCGATATTTCCCAGGCGATGCCTGTTAATGGATTAACTTGTTCCAAGAATTTTACTTCCCGAATATTGGGTAAGTAATCAAAACTCTTTTACCAAGACAGCAACCTTGTTGCGAATATAAAACACACCACCGAGCCGGATCCCCCAGGTTTTGAGCGAGTATTTAAATCCCCTTAAAAGGAAGATCTTAAATATAAAAAAAAAAGTTTTGGGATCCGCTCTGACTTTTAAAAATCATTTTAAAGACTCGAAAACACTTTAAAGAGTGTTTGGAGTAAAACTGATTTGATGAAGTAAATCAGTCCCCAGTATATTTAGAAAATGTCTGAATATTATTATTTAAATAATATTCCCATAAAGAATTATCTTTATAAAAATAATTGAAGTAGAAGTATTAAAACTTATACTTGAAACGAGTATTAAATAATCAAAGATATACTTATATGAAAGTATTATCTTTAGTTGAATAATCGAAAATAAGTTTGATTATTGACACCTTATTCTTTAATAAAATAAAGAATATACCTCAGCAAATAATCGGAGTCATAGATCCTCAAATGAATATTTAAATAATATTCAATAAATAAAATAAGCTGAGTAATAAGCCCTCAAATGAATATTCGAAATAATATTCAATAAATAAATAAGCTGAGTCATAAGCCCTCGAATGAATATTCGAAATAATATTCATTAAATAATAAGCCGAGTCATAATACCTCGAATGAATATTATAAATAATATTCATTAAATAAAATAAAGTTATCGAATAAACCTTATTCGATTAATAGTTTGGAAACTATAACCATATATATATATATATATATATATATATATCCATATATACAAAATTACTCGGGATCCTCGACTCCCGGTTTTAGAAAATATTTTCACCTTTGGGTCCCTATACTAAGGGTATATGCAAGTTACCGCTATCCTCTAGCATAGGTATTATCAACTGAACCAACAGATATATATTTCAAGAATATGAAACAGGCATGCATATATACCATATCACATGCTACAATATATCGCAAGAATTTGCTAAATAACCAATATGCATTTATCGCAAGATCATGCATATACAAATGTATACATCACAACAACAGTATAACGGATAGAATACTTGCCTGAGCGACTTGGGGGGTGAGAAAGGCTCGGGACGAGTCTGGTAACCTATAAACAACAAGTAAGTTGGAATTAAACCAAAATCACTTGTAAATCTATACTTTAACTAACTTAGACTCTAACGCTTGTTTTGCGCTCACCGATTCGCTTAAGTCACTCGGGTACCCTCGGCTCCACCATTTTTAATAATTTAACCTTTACGAGTTTTAAAGCGATTCCTTCACGAGTGTCTTACCAACTGCCTAACACACTTACCATAAATGTTTCATACATTAATTAACCCTTTTTGGTCTTTAACCTATGTTTCAAAGTAAGGCGAGGGAAAAAGTTTCGTTCGCGAAACGCCGTTACTTGAAACGGTCGTTTCTCCTAAACCGTGCATCGGAATCGAACGAACTACATATCAAAACGAAGCTCGTAACATGAGCTATCTAAACATGGCAGTGGTCATAATCTAGTAGGGGGTTCTCGGGTCCTAATGCTATGCACAAAAACAGTCCAAAGAAAATCGGACGTTACGACGGCTATGTTTACGCGATTTCCCGATTTTTAACCATTCAAAACCAACCACAAACCAACCTCAAATCCAACATACAACCAACATCCATCCTCATCACATCATAATAACCCCAACCAATTCAATTTAATCAATTATACTTATGCCTAAGCTTAATTTAACCATACTTAAGTTCTTTTAATCAAAACCACAACATTTACCATTCCATTTCACTACCATTCCAAATCCCAAACTCTAAATCACAACAACAAGCTACAATATCATCCTACCAATCAAAATCATCTTATAATACATAGGAATCTAGGGTTTGGAGATGGTATACCTTCCTTGAAGTGGTGGGATGAGCTAGGAAGCCTTAAGAAGCTTTGAGAAGTCTTAGGAAAGCTTGGATCTTCAAGAAAAACAATAAAACTTCAAGTTAAAAAACTTGAAAACACTATTCATAGTCTTCTTCTTTGATTAAATGAAGAAGATTGAGAAGGAATTGATGGCTTAAACTCATGGTATAGCCCTAACTATGCATGAAGATGATTAGGGAATTTACTCACCAATTTAGGAAGCTTGGATCTTGAATTTTTGAAAATTCTTGCCTAATGAATAGTAAAAAGCTGAGAGCTTCAAGAACAAGGCCTTGGTTGCTTTTTATTTTTGATGAAAATGATTTTACTTGGCTTGGTTGATTGGTTTTTGTGCTTGCTTTAGTCAATTACCTTCTTGCCCTTGAATTTGTGTGGTTCTCATTCAACCACACCTCCTTCCTTCCCATGTCATGCTTATGTCATCCTCATGATGTCATCCTCCCTTCCTTGTCCTCTTTCTATTGGTTGGATGACATCATTCCCACTAATCCCTTTGATTATCTTCCTAATCGTTTGCCTAATGACCGCTGATCTGTTATACGGTTCGCTTAACGTTCGTTCTCGTTTATCGTTTGAAGGATCATACCCGGGATCTTATTACTTAGGTTCCCTTAACCTTTCTCAATACATTATATTCCTTTTTATGATCCTCTATTATAATCCTTTAATTTAAATCCTTTTTATCCTGTTACCTTATACTCAATTCTCTCCGTATCTTGTGGATTTCCGGGAAAAACCAAAGTGTTCGGAATTGGATTCTGACGATCTTTACATACACTTATATACTTCATAGAGTACTAATAATATCCCATAAGATCAATAACAGAACCCCTACATAGCGTGGCATGAAAAGTTTTCTCGTTCAGCAAAAACACTATTCATAAGGGTTTCAAAATTTCTCAAAAATTGGGGTTATTACAGTCTCCCCTCCTTAAAAGGATTCCGTCCCGGAATCAGATAGAAAACAAATGGGGATACTTTCTTAGCATTACACTTTCTAACTCTCGAGTCAATTTTCCCACATTGTGGTTCTACCACCAAACTCTGCCTAGTTTGATAATCCTTCTCCTAAGCACTTGTTCCTTTTTACTCTATAACCCTTCCTGGTTGCTCCATATAGGTTATGTCGGGTTGCATATCTATGCGCTCATATGCCTCTATTTATCTGGCATCTGAATTACACTTCCTTAACATTGATACGTGAAACACGTTACGACCTGCTACATGTTCGGGGTTAGGGCTAGCTCATATGCTAACTTCCCAAACGTCTTAATATATCCAAGGGTCCAACGAATTGTAGACTTAGCTTTCCTTTCTTTCCGAACCTCATCAATCCTTTCCAAGGGATACCTATATCATTACTAGGTCCCCTATTTCATACTCTTTATCCTTTCGTGTCAAATCAACATACTTATCATGTCCATCTTGGGCTACTACCAGCCGTCCTCTGATTAGATCTATCATATCCTTGGTCCTTTGGACTACTGCGGGTCCGAGCATCTTGCGCTCTACAACTTCATCCTAACATGAGGGAGATCGACATTGTCTTCCCTCAAGGATCTCATAAGGCGACATCTCGATAATGACATATGATCTATTGTCGTAAGATAACTCAATCCGCGTTATGTGATCATTCCAATTTCTTTCAAGTCTATTGCACAAACTCTCATTATAGCTTCTAGCATTATAGCTTTTGCTTCTTAATACCCATTCTTTTCCAGTTCGTTATCGCTATCACCTTCGGTTCCTAATATTATACTGGTTATACTTTTGCTCGTTAGCGTTCTATAACCTTTTAATAACCACGTCAACCTTAGTATCACGAATGTGTTTCCATTCCGCATACTACCACCACTTTATTACTCCTTTTTCAGTTGTTTCTATTTTCCAAAATTTGATCAATCAAATAGAAGTAAAGGAATTTGTTGAGAGATCATTATGATCATGAACACTTGTTATATCGCATAGTTAGTACAGAAGGTGGCCAGCCTTTAGTACTTGACAAGCAACTAAACAATAGATGGTATCCTACTAGGCTTCTATCACAAAGATAGATAGTCATTCGGCAATACCTCCCCTTCTGGAAGGGTTGTTCTTCTCAGCTTACATGAAATGAAAAGAAGAGAAAAGAACGAATTGAAGAGAATTGTATATATGAAAAAAATATACAGCCACAAAATATCTGGCTTGGAACCTACCTCTGAACTATAGAGGTTTGTCATAGGAGAACAAAACATATATGTATTTATATCAACATCAAGTATTATAGCATCGCATTTCACGTGCCTAAATATTTTCTCTATCCCGTCCATCATTCTATGGACCCATGCTCTTCCTCGAGCTTATACACAATCACCTTTGAAACTCCCTCGACATCGAAAATCGAATCTGGGATCTCATTCTATATATCACCGTTACTAGGATTCTATGCTCGCATCGCAACCTTCCTCGTATAATAATACGGCTCTCTATTGATAAGAAAGAATAAATATTCAATAGGTAGATACTCTACTTAATTAGTCTATCAATGATAACTTATACACTACCACTACCCGATTAGTGGTATTCAATCTCAACATCCATTCCAATACAACTCTCACGGTTATAATCAGCTCATTACTCGTAGAATCATTGCTGCCTTACTATGGTCCACCACTAACCTACTGTAGTCATTCATTTTCCATGAAGTCTTAATAGCTAACCATACGGAGTCCATACATCTCGTATCTAATTCTCCTAAGGAGTTAACATAACCACCAATCACAATTCATGAAGAACACTCCAAACTCTGACGTACTTTCATGACATGAAGCAGATAAAATTGCAGAAGAGTTTCAATCAAAGCAACGATAGCAGGTTAATACCATTCTTAATCATATGCCTTAAATAGAAGACTTAACTCAAAAGTTCGTCTAGTCCTTTTGGAAACATGGTCCTGGCTTATCCCAAGATAGGACCTCCTAAGATAGATAGCCCGTTCATGGCGATTACACGAATTAAACTTTTACCAACTACTATTACGGTTGGGTATTGCACAGTCATCAGAAGGAATGTCAATCTTCTAAACCATAATACAACCTTCACAGCTTTAACCATCATCATTGTATTCTTTGGCACAAGCGCCTACAATTATCCTCTTACCTTTAAAGTGTCGACCACCTCTTTGGCCTTTCCTGATATTAAAATTTCCTTATAGTCAATGTCATTTTAACCACCTCCAAATAAATTTTCTACCTTATTTCAATCACTGCTTTTGTGAAGATGTATTCCTTAAAATCTGATGAGTAAAAAAAAAAAAATATCACCATTTTTCCATAAGTTATTGCCTCAGTCTTTAGAGGTTAATCACTGTCACGACTGACTCTCAATCATACTTAGAACATCTTTTATCTTAAGTCTTAATTGCCCTGAATAATTTCGACCTTTACTGGTTCGATCCATACTTTCTCGTGGGTTAACACGTGCCCCACTTGGCATCATTATAATTATGTCATATTTCCTTTATCAACATTTTTATTCTTGAGAATTTTGAATATTTCCTTTCTCCTTGTAAAACCTCTAAGGTTATCCTTCAATCGTTCCTCCTGTATTCCCTATATACAGGGCATATCAAAATACCATTTACTGATACTAGAACCATTGTCTATATACTTCTGAAAAATTTCTCCACTGATCCTTAAAGGTTATTATTACCTTAATCCTTTCCAATTCATACTGTCAAAACTCATACTATCTCTATTAAGGGTGAAATGCCAACCTTTATGCATTCCCCTAGGATTCGTTTTAAGTTACCGATGTTCTATCCTTAATTCCACCTTTAAAAAGGTACAAGCATCCTTCCATGGATAAATAAAGTCATATATCCCTGATAAGGGTATCTTATTCAATCATTTCCACCTCGATAGTCTATACCGAATTTCACAATAGCATCCTTATTCAAGTTAAGGTCAATCCACATGGCCTCCAAAAGATAAAAATGGTTATCCGCTTTTCTTTCCTGATTTGGTAATGATCACATGGATGATCTGGAAGATATTGGTCGTGTTCAACGTGAACTTCTTCTTAATAAATCCTTATTTACATTTGTTGTTTATCTCAACAGTCATCTCAATGTTGGGATATCTTTCATACCTAGCGTCTCCCTTTCTGGGTATCAAGCCACCGGTCTTACATTTCCCATTCTTGAAGGTCACTTCCTTCATCCAATTTTCTTAATTTCTTACTTTCTTGTCTCCTCAGTCTATCCGCGTCTCATTATTTATCCTTCGAACTATCTCAAGGTTTCTTCGAATCCTCCCAACTTACAGGGGATAAAATATATGTATCTCTTACACCTTCAGCCATTTATTTTAACTCATGGTGAATCACCCTCATCCTGACGATTACATACTTTTCTATTTCTATTGCTACGAGTCTTTAGGGTTTCCTCATACCCAACTCCCTTATCATTATTTCATGAACTAACACAACATAAGCATTGATTTCAAACATCCCGTCATTCTGGATTCGTGTCCTCAGAACGAATCTTGACAACTTTTACAACTTAGATTCATAATTTATCATACTCGTCTGCCTTTGTTCTGACTCTAAAGCTTTACACTATCTCCTTATCTTTGGGAATTACTTTCCCGAAAACAATTGACTGGACTTAAATCAGTTTATTATAATCTCTTGCTCCGTGCCTTCCTTGGCCTTTCACCAGCAGGTGGTCTCTCTCTTAGGAGGGTGAGTGATAAAAACAGTCTTTTGTGATTCGTCAATCATTTAGAATCTCAAATGATTCCTATATTTCCTTTAGCCAGGCTCTTGCCTCGACTAGGTCAACCTGTTCCTTGGAACTCTGAGAGCTTAACGATTTAAAGGTCATGAAAGAATTTCCTGCCGCATTGTCCCCTCAGGGTGGTGGTTGGGGATAATAGTCTAAGTTCTGTCTAGATAGGTCCATGAATTGCCGTATAGGAGTACCGTCTCGGTTCTCCTTTCCTTACTCGACTTTCTGTTTCCTTAGTATGAAATGTTTCATCCTACTCCCCATAATTGGGGTCATCTTTTAATTTAAAATCCTCATTTTCCTCTCCATTATGTCATGGGTTCCTTCTATCTTGATGGCGACCTCCCTAACTATCACATTCAGGGTTTGCTCTAAATCTTATTCCTCAAACTATGGCTCTCATCTAAGTTCTCATCCTTACGCTCTTGAACTTTCGAAACCCAAATTCTATAGGAATACCTCATTATTCCCTTATCCTCTTTCTCGGTATTAATCTCATATTTATTTGTTGGCTCTCTGCCTTCATTCATCACCTTTCTCTGGCACAATATGCTCTTTTCCGATAATTCGGACTGTATTGCAATCTCAAACAGCTTTTCGGTACCGGCTCCGGTTACCTTCATATCTATTTCCATTTTTTTCAAAATCTCTTATCAACTTTCCCAAAGACATTAACCTCTTGAGTCTCTCCTTCTTACTAAGGGCATCAGCCACCACATTGGCTTTCCCCGAATGATAAAGAATCTCCCAATCATAATTCTTGATTAGCTCTAACCGCCTCCTCGGGCATATGTTGAGCTCTCTCTATGGGAAAATGTACTAGAGTACTTATGGTTTGTGAATCTCATACTTCTCTCCATACAAGTAGTGCCTCAAACCTTTAGGGCAAAACTATTGCCACGAGCCTAAGCTCATGGGCGGGGATATCGAATTTCATATTACCTTAATTGTCTTGACATGTACGCGATTACCTTACCGTGCTGCATAAGAACGCACCCTAAGCCCTAGTGCGAAGCGTCACTATACTTCACAAAATCTCCTTTTCCATCCGGCAACGCCAGCATAGGGGCCATCACCAATCTTTGCTTCAGTTCTTGAAAGCTGTTCTCGCATTTCTCTGTCCATTCAAACTTCTCAGTCTTACGAGTAAGCCGCGTTAAAGGGGCTACTATCTTTACAACTTGAACGAACCTCCGGTAGTGACCGGCCAATCCTACCTCTGGTAGTCGACCAAACCATGGTCATCAATTCATCAGTGGTCCTTTATCCAATCCTGTCAGGATCCTCCATGGGATCCTCCTCAACAACTATCCCTTCTAGGACAACATCCTCAACCGCTAAATCCTCAATATCAACATCATCCGGTCCTGCATTAGGATACTCTATCGGATCCACAATCCGATCTCCAATTAGTAATAAAATATCATCGCGATGTTGCTCCTCAACATCAGGGTTCGGAGTCCCGCTACCATATACGATAACGAACTACGCTCCTATCACGATATTTATAAGGGTTCCCATAAGGGTTTTAACTGTCAGTACTACGTTAGGTAGCCCGACTATGAACTTGGCAAGAGTTCTTATTATCTTTGTGAACTTATTATCTTAACATCCCATCATCTCTGAGGTTTATAACGCTTAGCTCTGATACCATTTCTGTAACACCCCCAGATCCGGGGTCGGGGATCCGGGTCGTCACGGTCTTTCTCTCCACAATATCACTTCACTTAATTAATAATAATAACCTTATGCTGTGACCCCACACTAACACACACCACAACCCGTTATAGTCTCAGAGATGAAATTTAAATAAGTACAAGTCTTTGAATCCACAATTTAAAAGTTATTACAACCCAAAATGATTACTTGATAAATTTACAGTTAATTGCCATTATCTGCCACAAGTTATAATTATACATAATTTGATTCTCAAAATAGAATGCCTGATCTACCAATGGATCTACCTCTGCAGCTATAGCAGCCACAACATCATCGGGAAGACGAGGGACGCTTTCCACGCGCTTGCGATGGGTCTGCTGGAGTCTGGCCATCTTTCCTAACTGTTGTTGTGTGATGAAGAAATAAAGCAAGAGTGAGCCTTACAGCTCGCAAGATAATATATAGTGATAACAATAATACAAGTATCTAAATGGATACTTACTAGAATCTTTATCGTGTGTAAGATAATTACTTACTAGATATAAGTAAAAACAAGGAATGAAGTTACCAATACTTCCCCACACTTATATCATTTATAAAGCTACTTGAACTATCACCGTTCAAAGTATTATAAGATTCACGAGGTCATCCCATAGATGAGACCACAAATAAAACTTGAAAATATTTGATCTTTGAAATATTTTGAAAAGAGATGAAGTTACGAGATACTTCATTCAATGGATACACCAATAAAAATGTTTGACCCTGTCAATGCTTCGGCAACCACCCATTAGTAGCCTTTCAATCGAAATGCTACGGGTAGTGTTGCAGAATTATCCAAATGGATGATGAACTCATTACGGGAGTTTACCGCGCCAGGAAGACCACTTACGATGATCAGTCGTAGTAGTACAACCCCACCATTTTCTACATGTAGAGGAGAACCTGTCGGATTTACTTGTCAACCGAACACTGAACTCCTAGGGAATGGACCGCCTTAGCGGAACTTCCAGGCCATTTGGGCCAATATAATAAGGCTGGGCCGGCGCTACTCGACCACTTACGCCACTCCTAGTTCAGATGAAATCCATGACTCTGAAACGTAAAGCTCGTTTCCCCCTTTCCCCAAGTAGAAACTTGTTGATACGGCTCCACCAAGAAGTCGTATCTAGTTGGAAAGGAAAACTCACCGATATTTCCCAGGCGATGCCTGTTAATGGATTAACTTGTTCCAAGAATTTTACTTCCCGAATATTGGGTAAGTAATCAAAAACTCTTTTACCAAGACAGCAACCTTGTTGCGAATATAAAACACACCACCGAGCCGGATCCCCCAGGTTTTGAGCGAGTATTTAAATCCCCTTAAAAGGAAGATCTTAAATATAAAAAAAAAAGTTTTGGGATCCGCTCTGACTTTTAAAAATCATTTTAAAGACTCGAAAACACTTTAAAGAGTGTTTGGAGTAAAACTGATTTGATGAAGTAAATCAGTCCCCAGTATATTTAGAAAATGTCTGAATATTATTATTTAAATAATATTCCCATAAAGAATTATCTTTATAAAAATAATTGAAGTAGAAGTATTAAAACTTATACTTGAAACGAGTATTAAATAATCAAAGATATACTTATATGAAAGTATTATCTTTAGTTGAATAATCGAAAATAAGTTTGATTATTGACACCTTATTCTTTAATAAAATAAAGAATATACCTCAGCAAATAATCGGAGTCATAGATCCTCAAATGAATATTTAAATAATATTCAATAAATAAAATAAGCTGAGTAATAAGCCCTCAAATGAATATTCGAAATAATATTCAATAAATAAATAAGCTGAGTCATAAGCCCTCGAATGAATATTCGAAATAATATTCATTAAATAATAAGCCGAGTCATAATACCTCGAATGAATATTATAAATAATATTCATTAAATAAAATAAAGTTATCGAATAAACCTTATTCGATTAATAGTTTGGAAACTATAACCATATATATATATATCCATATATACAAAATTACTCGGGATCCTCGACTCCCGGTTTTAGAAAATATTTTCACCTTTGGGTCCCTATACTAAGGGTATATGCAAGTTACCGCTATCCTCTAGCATAGGTATTATCAACTGAACCAACAGATATATATTTCAAGAATATGAAACAGGCATGCATATATACCATATCACATGCTACAATATATCGCAAGAATTTGCTAAATAACCAATATGCATTTATCGCAAGATCATGCATATACAAATGAATACATCACAACAACAGTATAACGGATAGAATACTTGCCTGAGCGACTTGGGGGGTGAGAAAGGCTCGGGACGAGTCTGGTAACCTATAAACAACAAGTAAGTTGGAATTAAACCAAAATCACTTGTAAATCTATACTTTAACTAACTTAGACTCTAACGCTTGTTTTGCGCTCACCGATTCACTTAAGTCACTCGGGTACCCTCGGCTCCACCATTTTTAATAATTTAACCTTTACGAGTTTTAAAGCGATTCCTTCGCGAGTGTCTTACCAACTGCCTAACACACTTACCATAAATGTTTCATACATTAATTAACCCTTTTTGGTCTTTAACCTATGTTTCAAAGTAAGGCGAGGGAAAAAGTTTCGTTCGCGAAACGCCGTTACTTGAAACGGTCGTTTCTCCTAAACCGTGCATCGGAATCGAACGAACTACATATCAAAACGAAGCTCGTAACATGAGCTATCTAAACATGGCAGTGGTCATAATCTAGCAGGGGGTTCTCGGGTCCTAATGCTATGCACAAAAACAGTCCAAAGAAAATCGGGCGTTACGACGGCTATGTTTACGCGATTTCCCGATTTTTAACCATTCAAAACCAACCACAAACCAACCTCAAATCCAACATACAACCAACATCCATCCTCATCACATCATAATAACCCCAACCAATTCAATTTAATCAATTATACTTATGCCTAAGCTTAATTTAACCATACTTAAGTTCTTTTAATCAAAACCACAACATTTACCATTCCATTTCACTACCATTCCAAATCCCAAACTCTAAATCACAACAACAAGCTACAATATCATCCTACCAATCAAAATCATCTTATAATACATAGGAATCTAGGGTTTGGAGATGGTATACCTTCCTTGAAGTGGTGGGATGAGCTAGGAAGCCTTAAGAAGCTTTGAGAAGTCTTAGGAAAGCTTGGATCTTCAAGAAAAACAATAAAACTTCAAGTTAAAAAACTTGAAAACACTATTCATAGTCTTCTTCTTTGATTAAATGAAGAAGATTGAGAAGGAATTGATGGCTTAAACTCATGGTATAGCCCTAACTATGCATGAAGATGATTAGGGAATTTACTCACCAATTTAGGAAGCTTGGATCTTGAATTTTTGAAAATTCTTGCCTAATGAATAGTAAAAAGCCGAGAGCTTCAAGAACAAGGCCTTGGTTGCTTTTTATTTTTGATGAAAATGATTTTACTTGGCTTGGTTGATTGGTTTTTGTGCTTGCTTTAGTCAATTACCTTCTTGCCCTTGAATTTGTGTGGTTCTCATTCAACCACACCTCCTTCCTTCCCATGTCATGCTTATGTCATCCTCATGATGTCATCCTCCCTTCCTTGTCCTCTTTCTATTGGTTGGATGACATCATTCCCACTAATCCCTTTGATTATCTTCCTAATCGTTTGCCTAATGACCGCTGATCTGTTATACGGTTCGCTTAACTTTCGTTCTCGTTTATCGTTTGAAGGATCATACCCGGGATCTTATTACTTAGGTTCCCTTAACCTTTCTCAATACATTATATTCCTTTTTATGATCCTCTATTATAATCCTTTAATTTAAATCCTTTTTATCCTGTTACCTTATACTCAATTCTCTCCGTATCTTGTGGATTTCCGGGAAAAACCAAAGTGTTCGGAATTGGATTCTGACGATCTTTACATACACTTATATACTTCATAGAGTACTAATAATATCCCATAAGATCAATAACAGAACCCCTACATAGCGTGGCATTAAAAGTTTTCTCGTTCAGCAAAAACACTATTCATAAGGGTTTCAAAATTTCTCAAAAATTGGGGTTATTACAGCTAGTATGTTAGAGAAGTGGGGGAAAGAGATTACAGAAGGTTTCAAAAAGAAAATTCAGCATTGTAAGAAGGTTATGCATCATACAAAAGGGAGGAAAGATGAGTATTCAGTAAATCTTTATCGAGAAATTGCAAAGAAACTGGTGGAAATTTATAACAAGCAAGAAGTGTTTTAGAGACAGAGGTGCAAGCAGTTATGGCTTCGTGAAGGTGATTGTAATAGTAAGTTTTTCCATGCTGCAACAAAGGCTAGATGTAAAATAAATAAAATCGATTCTCTGATGGATGACAATAGAATTGAGGTCGGTTGGGGCACTGGGTTAGAAGAAATAATGATTAGTTACTTCTCAAAATTGTTCACAACAACTAATACGGAGGTGACGAGTGTAATCAGTACAGTGTCTAATCGAGTAATTCCAAGGCAGAACTCATGTATGCTAGCTCCAGTTCAGCACAAGAAAGTGAAACAAGCTTTGTTTGGAATGCACCCCGACAAATCCCCCGGTCCAGAAGGGATGATTCCAGGATTTTTCCAAAAGTACTGGCAAATAGTAGGTGAAGATGTAATGAGCCTGGTCCAAGATTTTTTCAATACTGACAAATTTGATGAGTAAATCACAGTTATTAGTATAGTGATGATCCCAAAGAGGCAGAACCCGGAAAATATAACTAAGTTGAGGCCAAGTGCTCTATGCAATGTGGTGTATAAGGTAATCTCCAAAGTGCTCGCAAATAGACTGAAACTCATCTTAAGCAAAATCATCTATGAATCTTAAAGCACTTTCATTCCTGGTAGATTGATTTCGGATAACATAATAATTTCTTATGAAGTCATGCATTATTTGAAAAGGAAAACTTCAGGGAAAGCGGGGTGAATGACTTTAAAACTCGACATGAGCAAAGCCTACGATCGGGTGGAGTGGAACTTTTTGGAAGCAATGTTATCAAAAATGGGTTTTAAAGATCAGTTGATTCATTTATTTATGGAGTGTGTGCAGTCAGTAAAATACAAAATAACTTACTCAGGTAAGGAAATTGGCTTAGTTATCCCGAGTCGCGGAATCAGGAAAGGCGACCCTCTCTCATCATACATATTCCTAGTATGTATGGAAGGTCTTACCGCTCTGCTCCAAGATAATGCCCGAAGGAATTTACTATCAGGTATCAAAGTTGCTAGGAGTGCTCCAGCATTAACCCACATGTTATTCGCGGACGACTCATATATTTTTTATAAAGCTAATAGGGATACTGCAGATTTGATCTCAAACATCCTGCAGGTGTATGAAATCACCTCGGGCCAGAAGATCAATGCTTCAAAGTCTTTTATGATATTCAGTTGCAACACAAAGCATGATGTGAGAAAATCAATTTTCAATTCTCTTGGTTTTCAAGAAGCCGATAGAAATATGACTTATCTGGGACTTCCGAATATGGTTGGAAGAAATAAGAAGGCAATTTTCGGTTACATTAAAAGTAAAATGCAGAAAAGTATTGAAGGGTGGGATAAAAAAACATCTCTTTAAAGGTGGAAAGGAGCTCCTCATTAAAACGGTGTCTCAGGCTCAACCAACTTACGCAATGAGTGTCTTTTTATTGCCAAAACATCCGTGTCTTGAGTTGAGAGTGTTATGTGCAGATATTGGTGGAGGGCATCGACAAAGAAACCGAAAAGCATACATTGGATGTCGTGGGATCGTCTATGTGCAAGGAAATCGGAAGGTGGTATGGGGTTTAGGAAACTTAATGAGTTTAATTTGGCTCTTATGGGGAAACAGGGATGGAGATTGATTATGAAACAAGATAGCATGGTTAGCAAAATATATAAGGCCAGATGTTATCCGGAAGGGAACTTTCTTTTAGCAAAACTGGTAAACAATCCCAATCATGTATGACATAGTGTTTTTGAGTCTCAATCCTTGCTAAAAGCAGGGGCTGCAAAACGAGTAGGAAATGGTTTAACTATAGACATCACAAAGGGTCCTTGGTTGTCTTGTGATAGTGACCCGTATGTTCATTCAGCCCATGATGCCATTAAAGATCAGAAGGTTTCTTGTTTGATTTCAACGGCTAATGACAGCTGAGATATTGATCTGGTTCGAGACATTTTTAATGATAGAGATGCTAACCTAATCCTATCAATACTAGTTAGAAGAGCAGAGAACGACATTTGGTTTTGGAGGAAAGAAAGATTGGGATATTACACCGCAAAGAGCGTGTATGTGACAACTAGAGAAATTGCAGGCGTAACCACAATAGGTACCAATACACCATTTTGGAACAAAATTTGGAGTTTAAAAATCCCTCTCAAGGTGAAGCATTTCATTTGGAGAGCAGCTAGAGGATGTCTCCCCACAAGAGACAACTTGATTAGTAAACAGGTGGAGGTGTGTAGTATTTTTCCTATTTGCAATATTTATGATAAAACTGCATTTCATATTTTAGTAACATGTCCATTAGCAGCACAATGTTGGCACCAAGTTGGCTATAAGTATAATGTTGTTATCTATTTACATCTGGAAACATGGCTAAAAGGAGTGTTTCTACAAGGAACAAAGGATATGAGTAACAAAGTCTTCATGGTAGCTTGGTTCATCTGGAAGAACAGGAACGATGTGATATGGCACCAGAAAGGAAGAGATTCCAAGGATATAATTGCATCAATAGTACATGTGCTTAATGATTGGGAGAGTGCGCAAGATAGATCATTCGATAAGTCAATTGGGTTTATAACTCAAGCAGATGGTGACTCACACTGGCAACAACCACATATGGGTATAGTTAAGATAAACAATGATGCGGCCTTATTCAAAGAGTCTAGTTCTTACAGCATGCCATGGTGGCCCGCAATCACGAAGGTATAATGCTGGAAGCCAGATCAAGCTGCAAACAAAGGAGAATACATCCAGAATTAGTCGAATGTATTGGAATAAGAGAGGCATTGAGCTGGATAAAATCCAAAGATTGGCAGGAGACTGTGGTCGAATCTGACTGTCTTAGAGCAATTAAATCCATTAGGTGTCCTTCGATTAATTTCTCATACCTTG
The DNA here is from genome assembly GCF_009905375.1 of Apium graveolens. Classification (NCBI taxonomy): domain Eukaryota; kingdom Viridiplantae; phylum Streptophyta; class Magnoliopsida; order Apiales; family Apiaceae; genus Apium; species Apium graveolens. The sequence continues at coordinate 75,557,240 of NC_133648.1, read as the reverse complement.
GCAGAGTAATTGATGAATGCAAGAAACTTCTTGTTGACTTAGAGCCTCGTGAAGTGACTCTAAAATTTGTGAAATGATCTGCAAACTTGATAGCTCACTATTTAAAATTCTTCTTTTTCTGGAAAAAAAAACACAACTTGAAGTTGAATGTTTGAGGTTAGGCACTAAGCCTTGTGGACCTTATCGGTGAAATAGTCATTATAAAATTCATTACTAAATCACGGATTGCGTCACTTATTCTTGTTGCACAAGTCCATTTAAAACACTATAGTATATATATATATATATATATATATATATCCCACAATCGGATCTCTCAATACCATGCATTGAAATATATCTTCTCTTTCTCTTACGTCTTAACCAAGTTCCCACTTTCTTTCTAAAACCCTTAAAAAACTGCACTTGTTATAAATATCATATAGTAATGTTTAGTATGAATCATGGGTTGGATGAAGCCTATGTTGTGAAGGATTTAGCTTGTAAAGCCAGTTAAAGGCCAGCAAATGCTCGCAAATTCGATGGTTTCTAATTAGAGGTTTACATACATGAGAAAGAAGATTTTGTTGATGATTACACGGATCAGAAGAATACTGATGGAGAGTGCTTCAAGAAGATACATCCTAATACCACCTCTTAGCGGAAAAAGGTTCAATTTTTATCACGGTTTTAACGTCTTCTCCTCGATTGCTTTATGGCCTCTGGAAGAGTAGATGAAAATCAGATTAGTTGTTTGTAATCATGTGATCCGTATGGATATATAATTTTTACTTGAGCTCAATGGTCACAGAAGAATATTTAAGTTTATTGTAAATTAAAGTGTTATGCCCGCTTTCGGTCATGGGCCCTAAACAGGTCCCTATTGGAACATTGAATAGCTGGGCTCTCATGTGTGAGCTAGAATCATGGATTAATGTGACTTGGGCCAGCGCATGCGAGCTGGGATCATGATGAGTGAGCCGGTAGGCTCTCACTTGTTAGCTGGGATCACACATGTAAGATGGTCTCACACTTATCATCTGGATGCCCATATGCGGGCTGGCCTTAGGAGACTACACATGGGTTGGGCTTAGGTGCCAACACGCGAGTTGGGCTCAAGTGCCTACACACGAGCTCGGCTCAGATGCCTACACATGGGCTGGGCTCAGGTGCCCACACGCGAGTTGGGCTCAGGTGTCTATACGCGAGCTGGGCCCATGAACTCACATCTTATAAAAACGAAGGAAACATTATATTTATTAAATTGAAAAGAAAGGCAGTGCGGGCCTGGGTGACCAGGTCGGCCCGCATTAAAGGACTTTATGTGCAACATGGAAAGAGACTCATAGATGGCTGAGTTGCTCGTAGATTTCAGGGCCGACACGGGTTGTTCGTACAATTACGGGAAGAAATACGGAGATGCCGCGAGATTGTAGGAAGCGTGGGGAGCCGGTCGAGATTTACGTGACTAATTGGATGAAGGCCTGACTTTATCATGGGCTTGGGCTGCACGGGTTGAAGAACCCTAACCCTAGCCTATGTGACTTGTTCCCCAAGAACTACATAAGGCTTGATCCCTATAAATAGGGTACGTAGGCACTTGTGTGAGACATGAGTCGACACTTGATAAAGAATAATAAAAACCCTATTCTTTTTTTAGGAGTCAACATACAAGCTCGGCCACCACCACAAAACAACTTTCCTCTACCTTCAAACACCGTCCTTGATCTTTATTCCGATCATCAACCTCCATAACACTGTTATACGAAATTCTCCCTATAACAATTGGCGCTAGAAGGAGGGGGCCTATTTTCATCTTAGGGAGAAGAGATGACCAAAGAAGGAAAACAGGCGGTGACACCAGGAAGCGAAGGCAAGAAGAAGGACCAGAACGAGGTCGAGCATACACCCCCAGAGAATCAGACGCCACCCCCACCAATCGCAACCGTAGATTGGCAGGCGGTCATGACGTACCTCGAAGGGCTAGCCGATCAGATGAAGAAGATTAACGCCCGAATGTGAAGGGTAGAGAAAAGTTTAGGCCGGAACACCAAGCATAAGGCACACCGCCTCAAGGTCTCTTAGCGTAACTGGAAGGGCAGAGGTCCTCAAAAGAGACTGATACATGATTTTGATAACACGGAAACTGAGACCAAGCAGAAGAAAGAGGCATCGCATGAAGAGGAAGACATACCCCAAGATCATGATGAGCGGGACAGCCAGATCTCTAAGAGATCGGGGTAGAAGCCAGCTTCGTTTGAGGCAAGGTCGACTAGTTTGCTGGACAGTGTGGGTAAAAAGCTAAGTGAGCATGACCTCAGGCCCAAGTTAGAGAATTACAAGAAAGAGAGAGAAGAGAAGGAGCCCGTAGATCTGAAAACCTCAAAAAGAGAGCGTACAGTGACCCCTCCAGAAAGACATCAGCGCACCTCGCCCAAGAGGGAGGAGAGACGTAGATATAGAGACAATCACGAAGAGGAGTCACAAGTGTGAGCTAGAGGCGGGGGACGCCGCGAGCGACCTCAGGGCTCACACCATTCGAGTAACGCGGATAGTGGCAGGGAAGGAGAAGTTGTTAGGGTAAGAGACCTAAGGAGGATCTTGGATGAGATGGAGCGAGAGAAGAGAGGGGCCCAACCTCAGCAACCCCTTCTCTGTTCATGGCTGCTATTCGATCATCTCCCCTACCTCGAGTATTCAGGCACAACCCCGATCTTCTATTCAACGGGGAAGCCGACCTGGCGGAATACCTTATAAATTTAACACTGAGATGGAAGTCTATCAGGTGCCAGAGCCAACCCGCTGCAGACTCTTCGCGGTGTCACTCAGAGGTAGCGCCCAACAATGGTTCTCCAAGTTGGGACCTGATAGCATAAGGACATGGCGGCAATTGGAGGACATGTTCGTCAGACAATTTCAGTCCACCCTCCATTACTCACCTCATGTGGCTGCGCTAGCCAACATCAAGCAAAGGGAGGGGGAGCCCCTGGCAGAGTACTTTCATCGATTCAACACCGAAGTTCCGAAGATGAGGGGCACCAGCGAGGAGACCATCAAGAACTTCTTGATTGCAGGGTTAAAAGAAGGGTGAAAATTTTGGAAGAGCCTCCAGGAAAATGAGCCGAGAACCTTGGTCGAATTCTATGAGCAAGCCGAACCCTTTAAGAGAGTGGAGAAGTCGATGAGGGAGCTGAAAATCAGCGAGAACTACCGAGACAAGGGGGACTGATCCTTGAGCCCTGACGAAAGGAGGAAAACATATCGCCGTAGTACAAGCCCAAAAAAGTCCGCCCGGGGAAAAGAGACCGCCAAAGATTCGGGGAGACCCTATACAAGCAAATGGCAGACACATACCCCTCTGGTAGCCTCTATCGACCATATATATGTTATCTATGCTGGAAAGGGGGTATTCAGGAAGGCGGCTCCTCTCACAGACAACAATAAAAGGGATACCTCAAAGTATTGTGCATACCACGAGGCCACGGGGCATGATACGGCTGATTGCAGGAAATTGAAAGATGAAATCGAGACATTGATAAGACAAGGGAAGCTTACTGACTGGGCTGTCAAGGAGGTTCGGAAGCACAGGGCTGATTATCATACGGTCCCTCCTCCACCCCCAGAGGACAAAGAAAGGATACCTTAGGCCGGAAGCATTCATATTATTCTAGGTGGGTCTCATATTGGCGGAGACAGCCGGAAGGCGATGGACAGATATGCCCGGGAAGCAAAGGACAAGTCCCTCACCAACGTCAACCATCTGAGCCAAAGGCCCCCGGAGCTCTTTGAAAAGGAGACTGATGACATCGTGTTTAGGGAGAACGATGCCAAATGCGTGGATTACCCTCATAATGATGCCCTGGTCATAAAAATGAAGATTAGAACGGTGAATGTTCACCGAGCAATGGTGGATACCGGGAGCTCGGCTGACGTTTTGACTTATGATGCCTACAAGAAGCTAGGATTGCTGGATAGAGAATTAACCTCGACAGGTGGATACCTATACGGGTTCACAGGAAACTCAATCAGAGGAAAAGGGACAATTTAGCTCTCGGTAACCTTAGGAGAAGAGCCTTATGTGGCCACCCAGATCGCTATGTTTACAGTTGGAGATCAGCCTTGTGCCTACAATGTTATAGTGGGCAGGCCCCTTATGAGGGCAATGAGGATGGTGACCTCGATACATGACATGACAGTAAAATTTCCAACCCCCATGGGGATAGGCTTCTTGAAGAGCTGTCAATACGAATCGAGGGTATGCTACAACCAGGCACTCAGGGTAGCCGAGTTAGGAAATGCATCGAAGGAGACGGTCAAATCGGGTGAAGGTGATGTCCTCATAGAAGAGGCAGAGGGCAGGAAGAGAATACGTCCTGAGGGATGATAAGTGGATTTCATATCCACTTGGAATGCTTAATTACAAGCTTAAATCGGTATTTTGGACTCAAGTTGTTGGTATTTTGATGTGTTTTTGTGTTATTGTATTTCAGGTATCTGTTAAATGAAGAAAGGATATTTTAAAGGAAATATGATAAAAAGTGATCAGAATTGGAAGCCTAGGTCATTGTCAAGTTGTAGAGAATCTCATTAGCTTCGCGTAGACAGTTGAATCGCCTAATTCTGACGAGTAGAACTCAAGTTATGGGCAAAATACGATTCATCAGAATTTTCCAGAAAGGCTGCAGGCGCCCGCCTGCTGGTGCCAGCCGACCGCGTGCTAGCAGGTGCCCGTCGGCTTGTGTCAGGCGCCCGCGTGCTGATGCGCGGCTGATTTCGCTGAAAAACCCTATTTGAGTGGAATTTGACGATGTTAAGGGTCCAGGTCCAATATGGGCTTATATATACTTAAAAAAAGGGTTTTCATCATCCGGGAAGATTGGGAGATCAAGGAGAAGACCTAGAAGCACATAACAACTCTAAAAAAGAAGATCTTATTTTCAACTTGTGATTCTTTGAATTAGTTGTAATTTTGGATGCTCGTTTTTGTTCTCGTTGAACCTAGATCTTGTTTATTCGTACTTTAATTATTATTCAGTTTAATAAGACCTTGTTTTATACCATGCTTTCATTGGAACCCATGGTGACGATGAGTTTGATAATGAACTCATCGTTATCATAGGATTCTAGCGGATTTACTTACGGATTTCAATAGTTAATTGTTTTGATATCTTGGTGTGTGGTGATTGATTGATATCCTAGTATTGGTTGTGCTTATTCATCTTATGTGCGTAGCTAACATATAAGATAGTGTGTTATTCTCTATTGAAGCGACAGTGAATATAGAGGTTTAGAACTTGTCATGCTAGCATAGGTTCATGTATTTGTTATGCATGATTCGTAGGTAATTTTAACCATCTTACTTGCCCTATGTAATCACGATAGATAACTTGCGCAATAAACCGTTATATTTTCAATTCTTATAGACATATAAGGACTAAGCATAATTGGTGTCTATTCAACTTCTATCTTTTTTGTGGATGCTTGGTAGTAGGGTATATATATAACGAAAGTTGGCGTTTACTAGTTTCGTGTTATCTGATTAGTGTCATCACCATTACATGCTAAGGTTAAGAACAATAAGGCTATTGAATGAAGTGTTTAATGAAGTTAGAATCCCATGTTTGTCATATATATTAATTCAACCATTCTTGTTCTCTTAGTTATAATTGTTAGTTTAATCTCTTAGTTTAATCAAAACCTAATTTGTTATTTGTCTTAGCATTGAGCGATAACCATACATTGTTGCATAGGTGCATAAATTGAACTTAACCTAAACCAGTCTCTGTGGGAATGAATCTGATTTATATCTTATACTACTTGCGAACGTGTATACTTGCATGAATTTTAGTGCGTGTTTTCGCCCTAACAAGTTTTTGGCGCCGGTGCCAGGGATCGAACCCGGGTCACCCGCGTGACAGCCTGGCTTCGTTGTTGTGAAGTTGAGACTGTTCACATTCTCTCTGAGGGACAAGGCTAAGAGCTGGTTATACTCTCTACCAGCTGGTTCGATTACTACTTGGGAAGATCTTGCTCAGAAGTTTCTTACTAAATTCTTCCATATGACGAAGACAGCTGCACTCAGGAATGCTATTACTCAATTTGCGCAGCAAACGGGAGAATCGCTATGTGAAGCTTGGGAGCGCTACAAGGAGATGCTTAAGAAGTGTCCTCATCATGGAATGCCTGATTGGATGATCATCATTTATTTTTAGAATGGGTTGGGAGCACAGTCCAGACCCATGCTCGATGCAGCATCAGGTGGAGCCTTATGGGCTAAGAGCTACAATGAAGCTTATGATCTAATTGAACTGATGGCTGCTAATGAATATCAGTATCCAACTCGGAGATTGCCACAGGGCAAAGTAGCAGAAGTTATTGAAGTGGATAAATCTAAGGCTATCACTGCTCAACTAAAGGCGTTATCTATGAAGATCGATTCTCTGGCTAACTATGGTGTTAAGCAGATAATTAGTATTTTTGAGCTGTGTACAGGTCCGCATGTGACAGAGCAATGCGCTATATCTAATGACTCAGCTCAGTTTGTTAGCAACTTTCACAGATCGCAGCAACCAGTTCCAGACACTTATCATCCTGACAAATAAATTCATCCTAACTTCAGATGGAGCAACAATCAAAATGCGATACAACAGCCGTTCTAGCAGTTTGGAGCAAAAAAATTCAATCCCCCTAGTTTTCAGCAACAATTTGCACCAAGACAACAACTCCAACTTCAACAAAAAAACTCATGATGCAGGTCTATCTTCGAATGAAAAATCTGAATTGGAGGAGTTGAAGCTTATGTACAAAAACCAGGCTCTTATATGCCAAAGCCATGTTGTTTCTATCCAGAATCTGGAGAACCAAATAGAGCAAATTGCTAATGCCTTATTGAATCGACCACCAGGAATGCTTCCTAGTGACACAGAAATAAATCCAGGCAAGAGGGAAGTTGAAGAACAGGTGAACGCCATCACCTTGAGGTTTGGAAAGGTCGCAAGCCCCCAAATTCAGCAAGCCGAATAGACTGAAAAATCTCAAGTTTCAGAAAATGCAGTTATGGCTGAAGAAGAAGTGAAGAAGGAAGCAGAGGTGGAACCAAAGAAGACTACTGTGGAACACACTCCTCCTGAGGGTAATACAGGGGAGAAATAGATATAACCTCCACCTTCTTTTCCTAAGAGGCTGCAGAAGAAAAAGCTGGATAAGCAGTTTGAGAAGTTTTTGGAGGTGTTCAAGAAACTTCATATCAACTTACCTTTCGCTGAAGCTCTTGAGCAGATGCCTAGCTATGCGAGGTTTATGAAAGGTATTCTCTCTCGGAAAGTGAAGCTCGATGACTTAGAGACCGTTGCTCTAATGGAGGAATGCAGTGATGTGCTGCAACAGAAGTTGCCTCCGAAGCTTAAAGATCCTGGAAGCTTCACTATTCCTTACACCATCAGAAACTTGTCATTCGACAAGTGTTTATATGATTTAGGAGCTAGCATCAATCTGATGCCCTTATCTATCTTCAAGAAGCTTGGTCTACCTGATCCGAAACCAACATACATGTCATTGCAACTAGCTGACCGTTCCATCGCTTATCCACGAGGTATAGTGGAGGATGTCTTGGTCAAGGTGGATAAACTCATCTTCCCTACTGACTTTGTAATTCTTGATTTCGAGGAAGATAAGAAGATTCCCATCATCTTGGGAAGACCATTCTTGGCTACAGGCCAAACTATGATTGATGTACAAAAAGGAGAGCTTACGATAAAGGTTCACGATCAAATGGTCACTTTTAATGTGTTCAAGGCAATAAAGTTACCCACAGCTAAAGAGGAGTTCTTTAAAGTAGAGTGGGTAGAATCTGTCATGAATTCGAAACTTGAGCAATTGCCAAAGTCAGAGACCGTAGAGAGATCCTTAATGGGGAAATCAGTTATTGATGACAAGGAAGGAGCAGAGCAACTGCAGGTTTTGAATGCACTTCCATGGAAGAGGAAGTTGGAGATGCCATTTGATTCTCTTGGGTTAGCAGAGCTGAAAATTTCTCAGGGCGTCTCGAGTCGTCTATTGAAGATGTTTCCACACTTGAGCTTCACCCACTACCAGATCCCTTGACTTATGCATTCTTAGGTACACCACATGATAAGGGCTTGGGATATATTTTTGATGATGTAGAGGGTAGCCGAACGAACCCTCCAATGCCTACAGAGGGTTCTTCTCATGTGCAGCAGGTAGTTGAAAGGACTGGTGTTGGTGATGAGCAGTACAGGCGAGTAATTAGGCATATGGAGGCCATGCACGACATTCACCGTCGTTTTGCTGCATATTTGACACAGGATTTAGGCTCTATTTTCTGAGCACTGGTGTCGAGGTTGATTGGCCACCTGATCCTCCACCCGAGGAGGGTGATCTTTCCGACGACTAGGTAAGCCTAAAATCCTTATTATTAACTTCAATGAGGACATTGAAAATTTTAAGTTTGGGGGTGATAATGTAAGGATTAGTAGTATGTGTGTCCATATAGATTCATATAGATTCATATTGCATGTTTAGTTGTAGTTCATTCATAGTTTTGCATGATTGTTCATTTAGGACATATTTGTTTGTTTTTATGTGATTTCATATAGTTGCATTTGCATGCATATTTAGCATAATCCCTTAAGATGAACTATGATATTTGATAAGTTTATGTTGATTTGAGTGTGGTGATGATGAATAGAGGGATGTTTAAGTCCTAATGAATTGATTTGCAGCCAGAAACAAATATTTTCACAAAGTCTTATAGGGTTGCTTTCGATCTAGATCATGATCATACTTGTTTGTTTTTAAGATTTAATCACTTATATATTTAGAATTTGTGATATTCTCGTAATGACGTAAAAACACTGATTTTTTTTATCTGGAGAAAAACTTGGATTTCATTGCTAGTTGTTGTAAGGCTAGGCGTCAAATGGCTAGTAGACGGCTCATATTTTTATGAGTAGCCTAGGGTTGAATGAGATGGAGCGAAATGCACTCATTCAGAAATTATCGAAAAAAAAAAGAAAAAAGAAAAAAAAGTATGTGATTATGCATAATTGATCAAGAGTGAGCTCTTTAATACTCGAGTTATTAAGTTCTTAGGGGACTTTGTGCCTAGTGACCTGAGGCTTTTATAGTCTGGGATCCGCTAACCTAACGCTCACTATATGGGTATTATTGCATAAGTCTTTTGGGACCTCATTCATTGCACGGTCAAATAAGCATCTTTGTTATATGTTCAATAATGGCATGAATCCTTGTATAACTCTAGTAGAAAGGAGTTGTTGTTTTGATGATAGATAAGTTATGGTTATTGATCTAGTATCGAGAGATATCTGTTAAGCATTCCACACACGAACGTTTCAGGTTTGTGAGTTGGTTTGCGGGATTTATTCGAACTCTGTTTTAAGTCATTGCATTCTCAGAGGCATTGGCTTATTCATTTGGTTATGATTATTCTGAGGGGATCGATTGCATTATCATTTAGTTGCATTCACGTAGGTGCATTCATTCATTAGGTTTGTTTTGTAGTTTGAGTCTGTTTATGCTTGAGGACAAGCATCGATTCAAGTTTGGGGGTGTGATAAGTGGATTTTATATCCATTGGAATGCTTTATTACAAGCTTAAATTGGTATTTTGGACTCAAGTTGTTGGTATTTTGATGTGTTTTTGTGTTATTGCATTTCAGGTATCAGTTAAATGAAGAAAGGAACTTTTAAAGGAAATATAATAAAAAGTGATCAGAATTGGAAGCCTAGGACATTGTCAATTTGTAGAGAATCTTGTTAGCTTCGCGTGGACAGTTGAATCGCCTAATTCTGACGAGTAGAACTCAAGTTATGGGCAAAATAAGATTCATCAGAATTTTCCAGAAAGGCTGCAGGCGCCCGCCTGCTGGTGCCAGGCGACCGCGTGCTAGAAGGCACCCACCTGCTGGTGCCAGGCGCCCGCATGCTGGTGTCAGGCGCCCGCGTGCTGATGCACGGCTGATTTCGCTGATTTCGCTGAAAAACCCTATTTGAGTAGAATTTGACGATTTCAAGGGTTCAGGTCCAATATGGGCTTATATATACTTAAAAAAAGGGTTTTCATCATCCGGGAAGATTGGGAGACCAAGGAGAAGACCTAGAAGCACAAAACAACTCTGAAAAAGAAGATCTTGTTTTCAACATGTGATTCTTTGAATTAGTTGTAACTTTGAATGCTCAGTTTTGTTCTTGTTGAACCTAGATCTCGTTTATTCATACTTTAATTATTATTCAGTTTAATAAGACCTTGTTTTTTACCATGCTTTCATTGGAACCCATGGTGACGATGAGTTTGATTATGAACTAATCATTATCATGGGATTCTAGCGGATTTACTTATGGATTTCAATAGTTAATTGTTTCGATATCTTGGTGTGTGGAGATTGATTGATATCCTAGTATTAGTTGTGCTTATTCGTCTTATGCATAGCTAACATATAAGATAGCGTGTTTATCTCTATTGAAGCGACAGTAAATATAGAGGTTTAGAACTTACCATGCTAGCATAGGTTCATGTATTTGTTATGCATGATTCGTAGGTAATTTTAACCATCTTACTTGCCCTATGTAATCACGATAGATAACTTGCGCATTAAACCGTTATGTTTTCAATTCTTATAGACATATAAGGACTAAGCATAATTGATGTCTATTCAACTTCTATATCTTTTGTGGATGCTTAGTAGTAGGGTATTCGTACAATGAAAGATGGTGTTTACTAGTTTCGTGTTATCTGATTAGTGTCATCACCATTACATGCTAAGGTTAAGAACAATAAGGCTACTGAATGAAGTATTTAATGAAGTTAGAATCACAAGTTTGTTATATATATTAATTCAACCATTCTTGTTCTCTCAGTTATAATTGTTAGTTTAATCTCTTAGTTTATTCAAAACCCAATTTTTTATTTGACTTAGCATTGAGCGATAACCATACATTGTTGCATAGGTGCATAAATTGAACTTAACCTAAACCAGTCTCTATGGGAATGAATCTGATTTATATCTTATACTACTTGCGAACGCGTATACTTGCGTGAATTTTAGCGCGTGTTTTCGCCCTGACAAGGGACACGAGACTTGTAACATGATTTCAATCAAAGAATTTCCTGAGGACTATTTCGAACACATGGGGATTTAGGTGGAACCACGCCCAGGGGCCTTGTTGATAGAGGCCTCTCAGCCCATCATGTTGGTACAGGAGGGGATTGTGGAAGAGGCAAGTGATGAAGAAGAGAGCCCAGAGCAAATCACTGCAAGACTCGGGAAAGGAAAGTGGGCACGTGAAAAAACAACAAGAACCATGACTCTTCCTAACGGGATCACCCGCACAGTTACTATAACCTCAGAACACTTGATAAATTCGGCACGAGCCCATCAGCCCGAGCTCGAGGGCACAGAAGGTTTGGCGATCATGGAAATGGGAGAATCTAGTGAGGCTCGAGCAGACTTAGACCCAAGAATGCCCCCAATGGTTGAGAGGGCTGGGGCCGTAGTGGATACAATCCCAATCTTGGTAGACCCGAATGATCCTTCCAAGGTACTCAGAATAGGCTCTAATTTAAGCTCTGAGTTGAGGGAGGATCTGGCCCAATTCTTGAGGAGAAATTTGGATGTCTTTGCATGGTCACACTCTGATATGATAGGGATTGACCCGAATATCATGTGCAACCGGCTCAACTTGGACCCAAAAAAGAAGGGGGTCAGACAAAAGAGGCGGCCGATTAGTGGTGAGAGGGCGGAAGCCCTCAAAGAAGAAGTGGATAGACTAATGGAGGCAGGACTTATAAGGGAAGCCTTCTACCCCATGTGGCTAGCCAACCCCGTGCTTGTCAAGAAGCCAAATGGCAAATGGAGAACATGTGTGGACTTCACCGACCTAAACAAAGCTTGCCTGAAGGATAGTTTCCCTCTACCCCGAATCGACTAGCTGGTTGATTCCACGGCTGGGCACGCACTACTTATCTTTATGGATGCTTATTCAGGATATAACTAAATCCCAATGTATGGCAAGATCAGGAGCACACCTCCTTTATTACTGATCGGGGCCTCTATTGTTATATCGGGATGTCCTCCGGGCTCCTTAATGTTGGGGCAACCTATCAAAGGTTGGTGAACAAGATGTTCAGACATCAGCTGGGGAAGACCATGGAGGCCTATGTGGATGACATGCTTTTGAAGTCAAAATAAGAAAAGGATCATGTTCTCCACCTATCAGATATGTTCCAGATCTTAAGGAAGTACAGGATAAAGCTCAACCCCCAGAAATGTGTATTCGGGGTCGAGTCCAGGAAATTTTTGGGGTTCATTGTCAACCATAGGGGTATTGAGGCCAACTCAGCCAATATACGAGCTTTACTCGAGATGAGATCCCCACGACGGGTAAAGGATGTCCAGAGCTTAACCGGGTGAGTGGCTGCCTTAAACCGATTCGTCTCAAAGTCCTCCAACAAATGCCAGGAATTCTTCAAAGCAATAAAAGGAATGGGGAGAAATTTTGAGTAGACAGAAAAGTGTGAGGAAGCCTTTCAGAGCATAAAGGAACATCTCGGCAAGCCCCCGATGTTATCCAACCCAAAGGCGGGAGAGACCCTAGTCTTATACTTAGCCATTTCTAGTTTTGCAATAAGTGTCGTGTTGGTCCGAGAGGAAGATGGTATCCAGCTCCCTGTGTACTATGTGAGTAAGAGGCTATCCGACGTAGAGACTCGGTACACAAGTCTCGAGAAATTGGCATATGCCTTGTTATTAGCCTCCCGGAAGCTCAGGCCCTATTTTCAGGCGCACAAGATAGAAGTATGAACCTCCTATCCCCTCAGACAGTTAATGCACAAGCCGGAGACCTCTGGTCAATTGTTGAAGTGGGTGGTTGAACTCAGTCAATTCGAGGTGGATTATAAGCCACGGACCGCGATTAAAGGCCAAGCCCTAGCCGATTTTGTCCTCGAATTTCCTCCATATCAGGAATCGGAGCAGGGAGCCCTTGTGATCATGCCTAGTACTGAGGAGGTCGAGCTAGAGAGCCAAAATAGCACCCCCATGGTGAAGCCTATATATGGATGGGGCCTCCAATGGAGATGGGGCAGGAACTGGAATTGAGCTCATCAGCCTAGAAGCTCACAAAATCAGACGTGCAACCCATCTGGCCTTCCATGCAACCAATAATGATGTTGAATATGAAGCCTTGATCAACGGTCTCAAACTAGCTTTGGAAATGAAGGTGGAGAATTTGAATGTGTTTAGTGACTCCATGAATGTGGTCTATTAGATAAACGGGGCGTATCAAGCTAAGGGTCTGAGAACGAAGATTTACCTGAAGTGTGCACAGAGGATAATCGCGAGGTTTAACGAGGTGAGGCTGGAGCTGATCCCGTGCGGGCAGAATGAAGGCGCGGATGAGCTAGCTAAACTTGGATCGCGCCGCGAGGCCACTCTGCTAGGGGTCGTGCCCCTTGATATTCAGAGGCAACCTAGTGTTCCCGAGCACGAGGTGGGAAGCCTCAGTGATGACCTCAGCTCTACATGGATGACACTTATCTTGGCTTAGATAAAAAGAGGATCACTCCCCACCGAAAAGAATGAGGCGAGAAGAATAAAATAGAAGGCAGCCCGCTACGTGATATATGATGGGATCCTATACAGAAGACGGTTCAGTGTGCCCCTCCTCAAGTGCATAGATGGGGAGGAATGTAATTATATCCTAAGGGAAGTACACGAAGGCATTTGCGGCAATCACTCGGGGGGTAGCTCTCTTGCTCAGAAAATCCTCCGTCAAGGTTACTATTGGCCAATGTTGAAAAAGAGGCCTTTAAATTCTCCCGAGCCTGTGATACATGCCAGCATTATGCCAACTATTATAACAGCCCCGTGGTTCCTCTCACGTCCCTCATGAGCCCTTGGCCCTTCGCTATATGGGGAATTGATCTGATTGGAGAACTCCCGAAGGCCAATGGAGGTGTCAAGTATGCGGTTGTTACGGTAGATTACTTTACTAAGTGGGCAGAGGTCGAGCCTCTAACTACGATCTCAGCCAAAAAGCTCAAGGAGTTTGTGTACAGGACCATTCTGTGCCGCTATGGCATCCCTTACAAGTTGATATCTAACAACGGAAAATAGTTCGATAGCAAGGAAATACCAGAATTTTGTGAGCAGTTGGGAATTCAGAAGAGTTTTAGTGCGGTTTGCCACCCCCAAAGCAACGGGCAGACGGAGGCTGTTAATAAAATCATTAAGCATACCCTGAAGGCAAAGCTTGAAGAGAAGAAAGGGGCATGGCCAGAAGAGCTCACACAAGTCCTATGGTCTTACAACACGACACTCTGAACTACAATAGGAGAGACCCCTTTTTCTTTGGTGTATGGGTGTGAAGCTATGGAGCATATAGCCATGGATTTTGTGACAGGCCTACCAAGGACAAAGACCAATCATGACGCGATATGAGTTATCATAGATAGATTGACCAAGTCTGCACACTTCCTACCAATCAACGAAAGGTAAACCGTAGACAAGCTGGTGGATATTTACTTGAAGGAAATTGTAGTGAGACACGGCATTCCTGTTGCCATAGTGTCAAATCGAGACCCGAGGTTTAATTCCTGATTTTGAAAAAACTTCCAGCAATGTATAGGCACCAGAATAAACATGAGTACCGCTTACCACCCCCAGACTGATGGACAAAGCGAAAGGACTATTCAGACCCTTGAAGATATGCTACGAGTGTGTGTCATCGACTTTAAAGGAAACTGGAATGACCACTTACCCCTTATCGAGTTTGCTTACAACAATAGCTATCACGCTAGCATAGGAATGCCTCCGTGTGAAGCTCTTTATGGAAGGAGATGTCGTTATCCCCTATGTTGGGATGAAGTTGGAGAACACAAGATAATAGGACCAGAGTTAGTCCAACAGACCATGGAAATGGTGGGACTCATCAGAAAAAGACTGGTAGCAGCTCAGGACAGACAAAAAAAGTACGCCGACTAGACCAGGAAGGATAGGGAATATGAAGTAGGAGATTCAGCGCTATTGAAGGTATCTCCGTGGAAAGGAGTGATGAGATTTGGGAAGAAAGGGAAGTTGAGTTCCAGATTCATAGGACCCTTTGAAATTTTGAGGAGAATAGGACCTCTAGCTTACGAGCTCGCCTTGCCTATTAATCTGTAACAAGTGCACAACGTGTTCCATGTGTCCATGTTAAGGAAGTACCATGCAGATGCACGACACGTAATAAAATACGAGCAGGTGAATTTACAATCAGACCTGACCTACATCGAGCAGCCAGTAAGGATAATGGACCAAAAAGAACAAGTGCTGAGGAACAAGACTGTGAAGCTGGTTAGAATCTTGTGGAGGAATCAAAATTTCGAAGAGTCAACTTGGGAACTCGAAGACGCAATAAGGAATAGATATCCCCACTTATTTTCTAATTGATTCCGGGACGGAATCCTTGTTAGAGGGGAAGACTGTAATAACTCGAATTTTTGAGACCTTGTAAAACGCTTAATGAATAGTAACCCTGACGGACAGGGAAAAACTTTTTAACCCACACTATGTAGTGCATGAGAAAATGAGTTTCGGAGTTGATATTATGATTATACGTACTAAATGAGTGTATGTAAACGCTATTAGTTTTCGAAGAAAACGAACTTTGAAAAACGACCATATTTAAGAATCATCGAGGATTACGAGAATCACAATATAATTATGAATTTAAAACCATACGGATTTATATCCATGTATGGTAATTCAAAACATAAGAAATAAATACGAAAGAAATTACGTCGCGAACCATTTTCGAGGAAGTATCACGAAAATGTTTAAGCGGCCGAGCGAACGCGTAAACGATTAACGTAACGCACTAACTAACCATGGTAAGAAAGTAACCATGGTTACTTTATCAAATAGTGAGCTAGATATAGGATGATCAACCAAGGCTAATAGAATAGTAAGCTTTGGAAGCTAAGCAAGTGGCTTAGCTTGTAATCTATCACAAGCTAGTTAGATTTATCCATGGATTTGGCAACAAGAATAAAACCTAGGATTCTAAACTAGAGAATATCAATCAATATAAGATATCACAACCTCATTTCCAAGAAACAACCAAGGAAGCAAGCATAAAAACAATCCCTCTCTCCCAAAGAAGCTCCATTCGGCTTCTTCTTCAAAATCAAGGAAATCAAAACCAAATATTCAAGTTCTAGCCATGGATAAATCCTCCCATTAATTCTCAAGCTTCCTAACAACCAAACTAAGGTAAGATAAATCTTTGATCTCTTTTTATCAAGGTTTGATGGGTGAAATAAAATCAAAAAAGTTGAGAATGAATAGTATGAATAGTAACTCTTCTTTGGTTTCTTAATTTCAATGGTTGTTTTAGGTTCCAAAAACCATACTAAGCACTCCCAAGACTTCACCATCATCAAGAACACATCTCAAGCTTTCAAGAAAGGTAAAGTTCATTGACCCAACTTTATTTAAGATTCAATTTCAAGATCCTTTTAATATGTAGTTGTAAACCTAGTTTTAGTGGTGATACTGTTGAGATCTTGATGTTTAGTTAAGTAGATTTAAGGTTGATTGTTATTGCCTCAAGAACATGATGTTATTGAGAGGATTAAGTTTGTTGATGATGATATGTTGATTTTTGGTGGTAGTATAAAGATTTAAGGCGTAAACGAAACTTCGATCGTAAATGTAATCTCACTAAAACGAACAAAACGTAACTTTAAGTTTCTGCAGAAAGTCCCAAAGATGTGAACTCTAGTTTCTTGAAAAATAACCCTTGATTATGATAGAAAATGTTATAAGGATCGTTTAGGCACTTGAATCTCTTGATTCCGATTTACGAATCAAAAGTTATGGCCGTTTTACTGAAAGTGATTTACGCGACAAAAACTGCTACGAATTACGAACTTTGAAAATATAAAGGATCGACTTAAGAAGGTTCATAAATCATGAAATTTTTACAGAGAGTAGCTTATTAAGTTTCCTAACTTCCATAAAAGTTTCATGTGTGAATAATTATTTTTCAATTTTATAAAAACATCGGAGCCAAGACCACGCGATTAGAAACCGTAGAATCCATAAGCGGAGCCGACGGCGAAAATGGAAATGAACTTAAGATACTTTGAAAAAGGAAGCGACCATGATGTGAATAAGAACTTAAAGAAATAATAAGGATAAAATAAGTTGAGGGGGTGCATAATAATTAGCGCATGAGTGCGGGTAGCCGTAAATTAGAACGGGACCTAACGAAATGAATTGTGTTCATGATTATAGATTTCCGAGCGGAACCTAGAGCATCCTCCATCGAGATACCCAGGCAAGTTTACGAACCCAACTCCATTTACTGGTGTGTTGTGAAAGGATTGTTTTATTATCATTGCATAAATACCATGCTTGCCATGATACGCAATAATTAAATTTTTCACATAATGTAGCGATGTTGTACGATAAGTATATATCGTAAAATATTTAATTCCTCCACTACAAGAATAATGTCAATAGACATCACATATTAGACATCGGTTAACTTTGCCACTGATGTTAAAAGAAATATTGACATCACCCCATGTTTTTGTGATGTCTTTGTTCTTTGTAGACATCGGTTATAATTAAACCGATGTCTAAAATTCACTAAAAAAAAATAATTTCACGCCCACCTTTTCTTTCCCCCCTTAGTCAAATTTTCATTCAGTTTTAGTTCTAAATTCCCCCCCCCCAATCCCAAAATTCTCCCCCCTTAACCAAATTTTGGTTCCCCCAAATTAATCTTCAGATACAAAATCAAAACAAAAAACTAAAAAATCAAAACTAAAAACTAAAAAACAGTCTCTCTCACTCTCTCGAACCTCCCTCTCTCTCTCGAACCTCTCTCTCTCGATCAAACCTCTCTCCCCTCACAATCTCTCTGAACTCCGGCCATCATCTCACCATCACAATCTCTCGAACCTCTCTCTCTCTCGAACCTCTCTGTCTCGAACCTGTCTCTGGAACCTCTCTCTCTCTCTCTCTGAACCTCTCTCCGCTCCCAATCTCTCCGTTAAGCCTCTTTCAGTTAACCTCTCTACTTCGGTAAGTGTTGTATCTACTTGAATCGAACTGGTCTTCTCTGCATGAAGACCAGTTTTAAAAGTTGAGGATTTTTGAATTCAAAACCCTAATTTTGTAAATTGGGGTTTTTTCTAATTCGAAACCCTTATTTTTTCTATTAATTTATTGTCTAAACTTGCTAATACTTTTCTTCTTGTTATATACAGGACCTAATCTGAGAAAAAGATTTAGAGCTTTAGGTAATTTGGGTGTTTTTGGTTGTTCATTTGTATTTTTGTTTTTTTTTATTTTTGTAAATTGTGTAAAGTTAACGATCCTTTCATCTCTACTGATTACATGGTATTTTTTAACTTCAATCCTCATTTTTTTTGCTTTAGTTGTGATTTGTGATTTGATTTAGTGTTGTTTATCTTATTTTGCTCGTTATAAATGTTGATCTTTTATTTTATTATGGATATGATTAGGTTTTAAATGTTTTGATTTGGTGCTTGGTGCTTGGTATAGATTTCATCTCTTGATTTAGCTCTACAACATCAAATTGAATTGTAGCAATAACTGTAAAAATGTTATATGTAATGTGTGCAATTTAAGGCTTGTACCTTTGATTTGGATAAAAGGTGAAGCTATTTACACTTTACACTTCAATGTCTGGCTTTTTTGTTTATATTTTTTTAAATTTTCTGCTACACAAGACTGCTATGGTTCGCTTAATACTAAGATTTGTGCTTGCTGAAAATATATAATGTACACTCGTTTGCATTTCAGGTGACATCCATGGGCAGTATAGTGATTTGTTACAACTCTTTGAATATGGTGGCTTTCCTCCTCAATCAAATTATCTGTTTTTAGGGGATTATGTGGACCGTGGAAAACAAAGTTTAGAAACGATATGGCTCTTGCTTGCTTATTAAGTATTCGGATAACTTTTTTCTTCTTAGGGGAAACCATGAATGCGCCTCTATCAATAGAATATATGGATTTTATGATGAATGTAAGCGCCGATTCAATGCTAAACTATGGAAAACCTTTACTGACTGTTTCAACTGTCTTCCTGTGGCTGCTGTTGTTGATGATAAGATATTGTGCATGTATGGTGGTATGTCCCCTGATCTTAACAATTTAGATCAGATCAAAAACCTGCCACGTCCAACTGCTATACCTGACACAGGTTTGCTCTGTGATTTACTTTGGTCAGATCCCAGTAATGATGTCAAGGGATGGGGATTGAATGATAGAGGAGTATCATTCACCTTTGGCCCTGATAAGATGTCAGAGTTCTTAGCGAAGCATGACTTGGACCTTGTTTGTCGTGCTCATCAGGTAAAACCAATAATTATCTCTTTTTCAACAATTAATTTGCACCGGAGTTGATGACTTGACGTTATGCTTGTGCAGGTTGTGGAGGATGGTTATGAATTCTTTGCTGAAAGACAGCTTGTTACCATATTTTCCGCTCCCAACTATTGCGGTGAAAGACAGCTGAATATTTTTATATGTGATCTCAGTTGATAGGTGGGGGAAGTGGCTATGATTATAAAT
Organism: Apium graveolens; assembly: GCF_009905375.1. Taxonomy (NCBI): domain Eukaryota; kingdom Viridiplantae; phylum Streptophyta; class Magnoliopsida; order Apiales; family Apiaceae; genus Apium; species Apium graveolens. Next base: position 75,537,633 of record NC_133648.1, on the reverse strand, counting down.
CAGTCAGAAGATGGACTACTCAAAGGAAGTTGGGATACAGTCTCATTGAATGTGAAAAAGTAATTTGTGTGTGTGTTAATTATTGTTACCCTATTATAGTTGGGATGCTGACAATATTTCTTATCATCATTATTAATTTCAGATATTTGTCCCTATCCACAAAGAAGCACATTGGTGCTTGGCAGTAATCAACAGGAAAGATGAGAAGTTCCAGTATCTTGATTCTCTTAAAGGAGGGGATCGACAAGTAATGAAAGTTTTGGTATGTTGTGGGTTCGCCCCTGCCCTTCAAATTATTTGTCTACTTGCATACGTGTAAATTAGTTTTAGTAGACTTTAGGTTTGGCTAATCTAGCATGGTTGTTAATGCAAAGCTTCCTTATCTATCTTATGTGAAGATTCAGTAAATTGGTTGTTAAATTGATTGGAACATCAAGACAGGGGAAGACATTCACTAAAGAAGTTGTAGAGGCTATGGCTTCTTTCAATAAGGTCCTTCCTCCCCCTTGGCATGTATCTCAATATAACATATTTTTATATACAAGTATGTAAGTTCATGAGCCGACGAAATGCAGAAACCTCTTATTATGGCTCTCTCAAACCCAACCTCTCAAGCTGAGTGCACTGCTGAAGAAGCTTATAACTGGTCTGAGGTAAACAAAAGATGTTTTTCTTCCCTCCATGATATATTGATATGTATCCAACATTAGTTGATGTTATTTACTTCAAAGAAACTCATTGAACCAATAAAACCTTATTCCTTAATACAGGGCCGCACAGTGTTTGCCAGTGGAAGTCCATTTGACCCTGTGAAATATAATGACCAACTTTTCATTCCTGGCCAGGTTCTATAAATTTATCTTGTACATTTTATATCAGTATTAGTTAGAAAAAATTATATAAGCATAAATGACTGAGATGTTTGGGTTCTCTTTGTTTTAAAGGCAAATAATGCATATATCTTTCCTGGACTTGGACTTGGTTTGGTTATGTCTGGTGCAATCCGCATGCACGATGAAATGCTTCTTGTAGCTTGTAAGTACTGACACTCCATTTATAGGACCATGGAATTACATGTTCTAAATATACCATAATTCTTCCTATTAATAATGCTGACTACTGAACTATAAATTGCTAAGTATGAACCATAATTGTTTGATAACTAGACGCATACTATGTCAGCTGAGTGCGTAAAAGCTTATTATCTGTGAATTTTTTTAAACAGCTGAAGCTTTGGCCTGTCAAGTAACACAGGAACACTATGATAAGGGAATGACATTCCCACCATTTTCTAATATCAGAACAATATCCGCTAACATTGCAGCTAAAGTTGCTGCTAAAGCATATGATCTTGGTTAGTATCTTTTGTATCATAGATTTATCTATTGTCCATCTATTTTCCATCCTAAAACATAACAAATTTGATGTCTCACAGGCTTGGAAACACGTCTTCCTCGACCAGAAGATCTGGTCAAGTTTGCTGAAAGCTGCATGTATAGTCCCAACTATCGCATTTACCGGTGAACTGTCAATTAACCTATGGCTCTTAGCCTCTTATAACTAATAAAGTTCCTCGTGATCATGATGTTTGGTTTTCCTCTGTGTTAAGGGAGCTTCTGTTTGTGAATTTGGAATAATCAATGGATGTTAGTTCGTAGAAGCAAGAATTTGTAGAAGACCTTCCTGAGCAAAAGAACGGGTGCGGTTTGCCTTTTTTTGTCTATCTGTATTGTTCCTTTGCTCAAAAGAGTAAGCTGATATATGTGTTGTTTAATGAGGAAACTTTAGGAATTTAAAAAGGTGTAAATGGAGAGAATATTCAATAATAAAGACCTTTCTTAGCAGAACAACGTGTGCTTTTCTTTGCTCAAAGTAGTAAGTTAAGATATGTGTTCTTTAAGGAGGGGACTGTTGGAATTTAAAAAGTTGTTGCATAAACAGGGAGAATATTTTGTAATAAAGAAATTTTACATGTGTGTTGCATTCTTTCAATCATTTAGAGCTCCATGAATAATAATCCTTTAGTTCTTATCCCCTGTACTGATTGAATCATGCTTATCAGAAATGCATTTATATTAGGGAGAATGTGTGTATGGTCTAATTAAGAATACTCTCTCGCGTTCTCATTCAGTTTTCACCATGACTATTTAATAGGCACTCAGGAAGAAGCAGCAGAAGCGTATGACATTGCTGCTATGGTTCCCACCATACTAACTGGCCTACTATCGCATTCCAGCAAACGAAGTCTCCAATTACTATGCACTACCCGTACGCTGATCACCAAAGGCTCTGGTGTAAACAAGAAATACCAGATGTCGATTCTTCCTCCCAAAGCTATCAAGGATTTCACCAACTTCAATTAGGCAGCAGTAACCACAACTTTTATCAACCTTCCGTGCTGCATATGTTTAGAAGCGAGAATGTAATAGTTTAGATTTCAGATCATATGTTTTACTATTTTGGTTGACGTTCTCAGACAATAATTACACAATTAGTGATGTAAAACTTTACACAATTTGGTCTATAAACTTCTTACACATCACTTTCAATTCAGAAAAGCTGATGTCAAAAAAGATAATATACATCACTTTAAGGTAAAAAACTGATGTCAAAGAAATCCAGGTTCAAGTCTAAATGAAACATAGAAATCACTTTGTTTAAGATAAAACTGATGTCAAGTAACATTATAAACATCACTTTTAACCAAACAAAACTGATGTCAAAAAACACAATGTACATCAGTTTTAGGCAAACAACTGATGTTAAAGACTAACATGTTCAAGTCTAAATGATACATAGACATCACTTCATTTTAGAAAACACTGATGTCTATACGCTAAATTAGACATCACCTTTCATTAAAAAAACAGATGTTTAATATGTCATTTTACATCACCTCTGTCAAAATTATCAATGTTTTTGTGACAAAAACATAGTTCAATATATGTTTAATATGTTTTAATAGTTGTAATTTAGTTATTAAATAATTTTGTTATAGCATTTTTTGTAAAAAATCATCACATAGACATCAGTGTTTTTCATGAAAATCGATGTTTTTGTGACAAAAAAGATAGCTCATGATATGTTTAACATGTTTAATTAGGTGTAATTTACTTATTAATTAATTTATTTATTGCATTTTATGTAAATAATCAACATATAGACATTTGTTTTTTAACTAAAATCGATGTCTAATCGAGTATAGATATCGGGTATTCACCGATATCTAGAATAGACATCACCGACATCAACATCAGTTGGAAAACAGCATAGACATCGGTCAAAAAGCGATGTCTATGGACTTTTTTCTTATAGTGCTCTTTTTAGCGTGACATATAATTATAAGACCAAGAGTCAGTCAGGATTTTAAGATGAAAACCCGGGAATCATTCTGGTGATATTATAGGGCGATTACAAGTCCATAGTAGTACATTTTAAAGGGATTCAATGTCCACTTACGAAATATTAAAATACCTCGAATTTTTATTAAAACGATTTCTCAAGATCATATTCCCTCAACTATATTTTATTATTCGAATAATAAATATTATATACCTATTCATTTATTATGGGAGAAGTATACTCCAACGATTATTTATTTCAAATCCGATTAAACATTAAAGATTATTAAATTGCGTAGACATAAATTAGTTGAGGAATATTATTTAAATATTCTTTTAAAAGTAAACTCATTCGAGGTTTAATTATTTATCGATTATCATTTAATTAATTATTATTTATTGAAGGGTTTATTTATGATTTAAAAATCATAGAACCTGATTTAAAATACTTTCTGATTTTTGGAAAATTATTCGAATAATTTCAAATCGTCGGAGAATATTATCTTGACTTATTTTGAATATTTTGAATATAGTTTTAAAGAGAAACTCCCCCCTTATTTAATTATCTGTTGACAACGGTCAACTCAAATCTTTAGTACTTCCTCCAAAAACTTTCGGAAGTACATATATATATATATATGAAGTAAAGTTGTGCCTGTCAACAAGCAAAACGCTTGGGGGAACTTCGATGTGGTTCGAGTTCTCGAGATATGATAGGATCTCCTAAAGGACAAGGGAGGGGTAGGATCCAAGTACTTCGTGTATTGGATAGACTATTGATACCGTAGGAGACGGTACAATATGTACCTAAGGACCTGCGAAGTGTGTGTATACCCAAAATGAGGACACATAGCTCGTATGCGGCAAGGGTGATAACCGGGATACGAAGGTGTCGTCCTTCTACTAGTAGAAAAGGTTACTTTTATCGTAGTACGACTGATCATCATATGCGGTGGCTCCAACGAATGTCCTATTCTTCCATTTGGAATTGTGATGCAATACCGTAACCCAAGCCTAGGTGTTGGGTTTTATATTAAGGTATTCGCCGGTTGATAAAATCCACTAAAGGATTGTTTTCATAAAAGGTGTGTATCACCAAGGGAAACTATTTTCGAATAAAACGTAATTATCATATATGATGTTTTACGTAAGTTTATCATACAGTGATTTTCATATACTGTACATTATTATGCTGGGCATTATAGCTCACTCTTGCTTTCTTTTAAATGACACAACACAACAGTGAATCAAGATGCCTACCATGAGAACTACAGCCAGGAAAAGGGTAGGAAATGGCCAGCTATTCCTTAGGTTGTTTGGTGTTGTACCACAGGTAGTCCGAATAAGCTGGACTGGTTTCCAGTTGTTTTTAGTTCAGCTTATTTATAAGTATGACTTATGTAAGGTAATAATTAAGAAACGTATATTTGGCCGGCGGACTAGCCTTACTTAAAGGTTACTCCCTGGTAAGACTTAATTACTTTTGGGTTGTAATAATTATCACTTTGTGGTTTAATTTACTCTAGTAATGATTGGTTCATTTCCAAGATAGTAACCCAGTAAGTGTGTGTGTGATAAGTGTGGGGTCGTAAAGTGTGAGTATTTATATATTATGGTGTGAGTTATGTGGTTTATAGTGGTTTAGATGGCGTGGCCTCTGAGGTTCCCGACCCCGGATTTTGGGGCGCCACAGTATTTCGAGGTAGAGGATGCTCTAGGTTCCGCTTGAAAATCTATAATCATAAACACAATTCATTTCGTTAGGTCCCGTTCTAATTTACAGTGACTCGCACTAATGCGCTAATTATTATGCACCCTCTCAACTTATATTACCCTTATTGTTTCTTTAAGTCCTTATTCTCATTATGGTCGCTTCCTTTTTCAAAGTATCTTAAGTCCATTTTCATTTTCGTCGTCGGCTCCGCTTATGGATTCTACGGTTTCTAACCGCGTGGTCTCAGCTCCGATATTTTTATAAAATTTAAAAATCATTATTTTCACTTGAAATTTTTATGGAAGTTAGGAAACTCAATTTACTACTCTCTGTAAAAATTTCATGATTTATAAACACTTTTAGGTCGATCCTTTCAAAGTTTGTAATTCATAGCAGTTTTTGTCGCGTAAATCACTTTTAGTAAAACGACCATAACTTTTGATCCGTAAATCGGAATCAAGCGATTCAACCACCTAAACGATCCTTATAACATTGTCTATCATAATCAAGGGTTATTTTTCAAGAAACTACAGTTTACATCTTCGGGACTTTCTGCAGAAACTTAAAGTTATGTTTTATTCGTTTTAGCGAGATTACGGTTACGATCGGAGTTTCGTTTATGCCTTAAATATTTATACTACCACCAACAATCAACATATCATCATCATCACACTAACTCCTCTCAATAAAATCATGTTCTTGAGGCAACAACAGTCAACCTTAAATCTACTTAGCTAAACATCAAGATTACAACAGTACTCCCACCAAAACTAGGTTTACAACTATATACTAAAAGGATCTTGAACTTAAATCTTAAATAAGGTTGGATCAAAGATTTATACCTTTCTTGAGAGCTTGAGATGTGTTCTTGATGACGGTAAAGTCTTGGGAGTGCTTGGTATAGTTTTTGGAACCTAAAACAACCATTAAAATCAAGAAACCAAAGAAGAGTTATTATTCATACTATTCATTATCAACTTTCTTGATTTTATTTCACCCATCAAACCTTGATAAAAAGAGCTCAAATATTTATCTTACCTTATTTTGGTTGGTAGGAAGCTTGAGAATTAATGGGAGGATTTATCCATAGCTAGAGCTTGAAGGTTTGGATTTGATTTCTTGGTTTCTTGAAAAGGGCCGAATGGAAGAGAAGAAGAAATGGGGAGAAAAATTTTGTTGCTTCTTGAAATAATATGGTGATATCTTGTAGTTGATTTTTATTCATTAGTATATATCCTAGGATTTGATCTTGGTTGCCAATCTTGGAGACAAAACTAGCTAGCATTGGTAGATTACAAGCTAAGCCACTTGGTTTAGCTCTTTAGCTCACTATTTGCTAGCCCTTGGTTGATCATCCTATGCTTAGCTTACTATTTGATAAAGTAACCATGGTTACTTTTCTACCATGGTTAGTTAGTGCGTTATGTTTATTTAATCGTTTACGCGTTCGCTCAGTCGCTTAAATATTTTTGTAATTCTTTCTCGTAAATGGTTCGCGACGTAAATCCTTTCGTATTTATTCCTTGTGTTTTGAATTATCATGCTTGAATATAAATCCGTATGGTTTTAAATTCGTAATTATATTGTGATTCCCGTAATCCTCGATGATTCGTAAATATGGTCATTTTTCAAAGTTCGTTTTCTTCGAAAACTAATAGCGTTTACATACACTCATTTGGTACGTATAATCATAATATCAACTCCGAAACTCATTTTCTCATGCACTACATGGTGTGGGCTAAAAAGTTTTCTCCGTCCATCAGGGTTACTATTCATTAAATATTTTTACAAATTCTCAAAAATTTGAGTTATTACAACAGGCCTGTTTCTCCAATCGTATATATTCTTCTCCCTAGTGTACTCTTCAGGGTTAGGGTCGAGGTGAATATCCAGCGAGCCGGAGCCACCTGCTCGCATCGAGTTCTCAACTCTAGTAATGTTCAGGGCCCCTTGAGGGGTTATAATAGAGTCGAGAGAAATAGGTTGGCTAAGACGGCCAGATAGGGAGGTCAGCTCGCATTGGAAGTCCTTCGAGCCTCGCTGCTCAGGTGGATATTGATTTAATGGAGACGGAGTGGCTGAAGAGCGAGCCAAGCTGAAAGCGGAACGATCCGGGCTCGAGGAAGAGCGAGACGATCCGTAGTAGCGGGCTGAAGACGCACTCGATATATGTAAAAGATGGTGAATATTAGTGTGTGGCCCTAAAAGAAAGTAAAAACAGGTATGGGGTCGCACTTAAGTGTCCTCACATCTCACACGGGATCGCACCTAAGTATCTAAGCGAGCAGACAGGCTCGCATCGCGTTTCGTGATTGTGTGTGGGCTCGCATCGAACAAGTGGTGTGTGCTCGGGTGATGCATATGAACAAACATGAATGGATATGAATGATTGAAGTTCAAAGGGGTACCTGTAGGTGAATTGTAGGATGATACTGATGAATCTGTTCCCGGAGAATATCGCCGCCGGTAGACAGTTCTTGTGGTGATGATGGTTTTCACCGTGGTAGATCCTTGAGCAAAATGGGCAGCAGTTCGATAAGTGTTCTTGGAAATATGAGAAATAAAGTGAAGATCTCACATATTTATAGGAGATAGGAGAGAGAAAGGGAGAAGGCCACGTGTCATCATCTCAGATATTGACACGCATCCCTACGCCAGTTGTTTTACAGCTGTCATGAGTTTAAAAAACTCTTGACTGTTAAAAGAACATGCGAGGCTAGATGGTACGGCCTCGTGGGCTCGCACTTGCGGGGCCAGAAAAAGCTAATATTGGAAAATTCCTAGCCTCAAGGTGCCACCAGGAATTTTGGGGGTAGTTATGCCCGCTTTCGGTCATGGGCCCTAAACAGGTCCCCATGGGAATATTGAATAGCTGGGCTCTCATGTGTGAGCTAGAATCGTGGATTAATGTGACTTGGGCCAGCGCATGCGAGCTGGGCTCATGATGAGTGAGCCGGTGGGCTCTCACATGAGAGCTGAGCTCTCACTTGTGAGCTGGGCTCACACGTGTAAGATGGGCTCACACTTGTCATTTGAATGCCCATATGCGGGCTAGGCTCAGGCGACTACACGCGGGCTGGGCTCAGGGGGCAACACGCGAGCTGGGCTCAGGTGCCAACACGCGGGCTGGGCTCAGGTGCCCACACGCGAGCTGGGCTCAGGTGCCCACACGCGAGCTGGGCTCAGGTGACCACACGCGAGCTGGGCTCAGGTGCATACACGCGAGCTGGGCTCAGGTGCATACACGCGAGCTGGGCCCATGAGCCCACATCTTATGAAAACGAAGGAAACATTGGATTTATTAAATTGAGAAGAAATGCGGTGCGAGCCTGGGTGACCCAGTCGGCCCGCATTAAAAGACTTTGTGTGCAATATGAAAAGTGACTCATAGATGGCTGAGTTGCTCGTAGATTTCGGGGCCGACACGGGTTGTTCCTACAATTATGGGAAGAAATGCGGAGATGCCGCGAGATTGTAGGAAGCGTGTGGAGCCGGTCGAGATTTACGTGACTAATTGGCTGAAAGCCTGACTTTATCATGGGCTTGGGCTGCACGGGTTGAAGGAACCTAACCCTAGCCTATGTGACTTATTCCCCAAGAACTACGTGAGGTTTGATCCCTATAAATAGGTACGTAGGCACTTGTATGAGACATGAGTCGACACTTGATAAAGAATAATAAAAACCCTATTCTTTTTTGAGGAGTCAACATACAAGCTCAGCCACCACCACAAATTAACTTTCCTCCGCCTTGAATCACCATCATTGATCCTTGTTCCGACCATCAACCTCCATAACACTGTTATACAAAATTCTTCGTATAACATTAAATAAAATATGATTTTTCTTAAGTTTGTGTTGTAAATGGAAGTTTAGTATATGTTGCATATGTCCCATGCATGTTTTGGAAAGGGGTTATATCAAATTTTAAAGTATTTTTGTTATGTTGTCGGGGGCTTGATGTTGTTAAAGCACTATTATATCATGTTGCATGGAACAATATAGAAATAGAATTAAAAATTTTGAACAGAGTTAAATTAATGAGGGAGAAATGTTTTACAGGAAATAGGTGAATCCAAACTTTAGAATAGTAGTAACATTGTTGAGCAAAATTTCACACAACCACCATACAGAATGTCAAAGAAATATACAGATATTGATCAGAAATTCATTGACATGCCTGCTTTATACCAACACATAATGTCAAAAATTCTAATTAACCCACAGGCATTTGCATTGAGCAAAAGTGCAAAAAGCATCAGTTTATGGCTTCTCCTACGTTATCATCATTCACATCTGGTAAAATATGTGTTGTTTTATAGCGCATGATTCTTGTTGTAGTGGGGGTGTCCCAAAAAAAACACTCTATAGAACTTGAGGGAAAACACCCATATGGAGTTGTATTAATAATTATATGAAGTTCGATTATAGGTATTTGAGCGGAAAAGAAGTGTTAAATAAAGATATAAACTGTTATATTCTTGTTAATTACAAAATAAGAATGGATACAAGAAATGAGATGACGTACTAATTCTCTAAAAGAAGAACTGGGACACTGTTAATCCTCTTAACTTAAAATATACGAGTAGCTCAGATATTAATTATTTTATAGGAGTAACAAGTTGAGAATAAAGGGAAGACGACAATGAATATTGAGTAGGCACCAAGCTTATAATGGACTACATCAGAGAATAAGTGAGATAAAAAAAATTAGTATTAAAATTACTCACTGATTGATTAATTTTTCGTGCTGCCCAAGTCCAGTTAACAGTTAAAACTCCAATACATACCAATCATAAGTTTACTCATTTTCTGTGAAAACCCCTCTGCAATTCTCAAGAGTACTAATAAACTACATACAAATATATAATGTCGTCAATGGGTTACGATTTGGCAGAAGCTCGTGTAATGAAAAAGATCCACAAGGAGAAGATAGAATCTACAACAATGAAGGCACATCAGAGAGCAGATTCAAGAGATTATGAGACGGCAAAGAAGAAAATTGTTTCTAATGGTGGCTGCTTTTCAATGATATTCAAAAAGATCCATCCCAACAGCAATGCTTCCTAGCTCCTATTCTTCGTACATGTCTCGCAGAGTATGTGAAATCCAGACCAGTTAAAGTTAAAAATAACAGCGGCACCTAAGATGTTTGCATATTAAAGTCCAACCGATGCTATTGATGATTACAGTAAAACCTCCATAAATTAATATTTTTGGGACCATGAAAGATTATTAATTGATCAAATTATTAATATATCGATAAATTAATAATTTATTAATTTATCGATATATTAATAATTTATTAATTTATCGAGATATATTATTTAAAATTTTATAAATATCTAATTCTCATAATAATAATTTATTTTCATCTATTGAATACTTAAAATAACATTAAGAAATATTTATGAATTTAAGTAAATTGAAAGGATTCACTTATTTAATTAGATTATGTAATGTCCTAAAGTTCTCAAAATGGTTCAAGTGGTTCAAGTCAGAGCTTTATCTTTTCTAAATGAGCATTGGTCCTCTTTACCACAACAATAAAAGACCTTATTTAATTAAGTAAACACGAAAAGATGTCCTTAAAACAACAATTACATTACGTTGTAATATGAACGTAGTCGCGCCAGCTCCATAATGCATTAAAAAAGATTTAAGATGAAGTATAAGGACGACATCAATTTTAAAAAGAAGCAGGTTACAATTGAGACTTACTATAAAAATGCATCATAGAAATATATAATTTTGATGTAATATATAATTATTGATTTATATATTATATGGAACTTATATGTATTAATAAAAAATATTATATTATAAATTTAGCGAATTATTAATTTAGCATAAAGGACTTGACTCGGAATTATAAAAAATTATTAATTTAATGAGGTTATTGATTTATCGAGTGTTAATTTATCAAGATTTAACTGTATGCAAGAATCGAAAAAAAGCACAATATGTCGAGAGTTTGAGAAGATTTGTTAAAGTAATTCAAGTAAATTGATTGAGAGGAAACCAAATTATTAAAAAAAATCTGAGAGGAAACCGCCTTTACACTTTTCAAGAGACTTTCATATTCCTTTGAGAAATTTTCAGCCATGCTTGTTCTCCACGCGAACAGAATTCAAAAACACTCCTATAATGTGGGGTAGTTAAGCCAAGTTTGTGGACCAAGAAAAAGGTCGTATCAAAATTCATTAATACTGTAAATCACGGATTGCGTCATTTTTCCGTGTTGCCCAAGTCCATTTACAACTCTATATATATTTCCCACAACTATTCTCTCAATACCATTCTTTCAAATATTTCTTCTCTTTCTGTGAACCAAGTTCCCACTTTCTCTCTAAAACCTTCAACAAAACTGCACTTGTTATAAATACTAAATAATGTTTAGTATGAATCATGGGCTGGCTGAAGTCTATGTAATGAGGAAAGTTTACAAAGAGAAGATGAAGAAGCTGGAATCTACAACTACGAAGAATGTACAGGAGAAAGAAGATTCAGTTGATGATTGCAAGGATCAGAAGAATACCGATGGCGGCTGCTTTCCAATGTTCAAGAAGATACATCCTAACACCACTTCTTAGTCGGATTTTTTTTTAATCATGGTTCACGTCTTCTCCTCGATTGCTTCTGGCCTCTGGCAGACTACATGAAAGCAAAGCCATAGTAGTTGTTTGAAATCATGTGACCCAAATTGATATTTTTTTACTAGAGCTCATTGGTTGCAAGTATGGTTTCTCTTAAGTTCGTGTTGAAAACGAAATTTCTGTATGTTGCGTATGTCCATGTGTTGGGAAGGGATTATATCAAATTATAATGATTGGTCAGGATCAACATATTCGTATTTGTTTGGATATGGTTTGTTAAAAAAATTTATTGTTAAGTTGGGACGTTAGAACTCTATGATAATGCAAGAACAGACTGTACATTCCAAGAAGAGTTTAACTTCAAATTTTAAAGTATTTTTGTTATGAAATTTGTCGTCTGTGGCGTGATGTTGTTAATGCACTATTATATCCTGCCTGCATCAACCGGTAAATTTTGTAAAAATTACTCTTTTTTTAGGATTGATTGCATAGCTAGAAATTCTTTTTTTGAATACAAATATGAGATCAAAACTTTTATTCACAAAAATAATTTTTTGAAAAAAAATATTTTAACTATATAGTCAAACCTCCTAAATATGTGTGTCAGAAAGTCAAACGTTATATATTAAAAAAAGAGGAAATATTAGATGAAAGCTAAATATGAGACCGGACAACTAGAACACCATCAAAGATTCAATGCAGAGTAAAATTTTAAGCTCTTATAAATGTTTCATTGAATTTTGTGAGACTTAATTTAGAGAAGATAGACATGTCAATCATCACAATAAGGTAATTTCATACTTTTTTATCTAAATTTGCAAAAGAGATGACGCATCCAAAGTCTTTGATAGAATGTGCATAAGAAAATTTGAATATAAGTATCAATAGAATCATATAAAGCTTATTTTTCTATATTATTTTACATCACTACATGCTATCTTGTTATTTTCTTGCAATTTAGTCATAATTTAGATAATATTATATTGTACTAATATCTGTAACGTGTGTCTTGTGATATCTTGATTAACAAATTCTATGCATATTTTGACTTTTAAATGTACATTAAAAAAAAATTATTTTTTGATGTATAAAGTTTATTTTTCACTTTGAAAAAAAAAATCGGCTGGGTAATATTTTTATGTCAGGTCCGCCACTGCACATCTAGTGAAAGATTTGTTGTTTTATACTCCCTCCGTCCCAACCATTTGTTTACATTTGGTTTGGACACGGAGGTTAAGAAAAATGATAAAGTAGTGGTGGAAAGTTTAAAAAGCGAGTAAAGTGGTGGGATCGATTAATATTATATATATAAAGTGGGTATAGTGGAGGTAAGTAGTGGATGAGTTTATTTTTTATATTATAAAAACTTTACTACTTTTAGAAAAATTTTAAATGTAAAGAATTGGAAGGGACATCCCGAAAAGAAAAGTATAAAGAAATGGTTGAGACGGAGAGAGTAGCTCAAGATTCTTGTTGGTGTAGAAGGGGTGTCCGGATAAACATGGATAAAAAAAAACCATATGGAGTTATCATAAAAATAAGATGAAGTTCAATTATAGGTATTTGAGCGGGAAAACAAGTGTTAAATACAGATATAAACAGTACTTATATTATTGTTTAAAACAAAATAATGGATACAAGTTCTTTAAAAATAAGAAATGAGATGATGTACTAATTCTCCAGAATAAGAACTAGGACACTGTTAATCCTCTTAATTTAAAATTTAGGAGTAGCTCAGAGATGTCTTATAAATTATACTAACAAATTGAGAATAAAGGGAAGACGACAATGAATATTGAGTAGGCACCACGCTTATAAGAAACTCAGTGATTGCTTAATTTTTCTTGGTGACCAAGTCCATTTACACTCACCCCTCTATTACTCTATATATAATCAAGAGTTCGCCTCTCTGCATCTCAACAACATTCTTTCAAATATCTGTCGTAACAAAGTTCACACATTTCTGTAAAAGCCCTCTGCAATTCTCACGACTACTAAGCTACTACGTATAAATATATAATGTCGTCAATGGGTTACGATTTGGCAGAAGCTCATGTAATGAAAACGATCCACAAGGAGAAGATAGAATCTACAACAATGAAGCAACATCAGAAAACAGATTACGAGGAGACGGCAAAGAAGAAAATTGTTTCTAATGATGGCTGCTTTTCAATGATATTCAAAAAGATCCATCCCAACGGCAATGCTTCCTAGCTCCTATTCTTAGTAGTTGGTAACATGTCTAGCAGAGTATGTGAAATTCAGACCAGTTTATAATGTTTCAATCCTGTGGAGTAGCGTGTTTGAAGACCAGTTCTTTATATTCAGACCACTTGTTCAAGAATCTGTGTACAAGCGTTGCTAAATTTGAATTATTTGATCTGAACGCGATTAATGAAAATGACATTTTGATACATTTTTTGTTGTGTAATTTCATACCAGTACCTGTTATTGTTAACCCGGTTCAGACTTTCATTCTTTCTCAATATATTCAGCCACTGTTTGAGTCTGCAAAGTAAACACTCCAAATCAAAGCAGATATCTTATATCATCCAACATTAATCTGTATGAAGGAATGTCAGAAATATTTCTGACATGCGCTAGCGGCCTACAAGTAATCTAATTTATTTACATGAAGAAACATGAATTAAGAAATAATAATAACAAAATCTTGGAACAAAGTAAAATGGAAATAAAGGTAGTAAGAGGAGAGTTTGATAATCAGTTAAATCTAATATTTAACATAGCTCACATTGAAATTTATTCAAGAATGTATAAAAAGGCAATTTAAGATATTCGAAAGTTATGCGGCTATATCCAAACGGATAGTCATACAAGTATGATTTTGAAAAATCATATGTATGCGTTAAATTTCCAAGAGATAAAGGAAAGAAGACTGTTTAATTAAGAAAAATCAACAATGGCTTGGTCTCCACGCCAGAAATAATTTGGAAATGAGCAAGAAAGAATGAAACAAGACGCCACTGAATGTTGGGGACCGTTAGGCAATAAGCTTGTGGACCTTAACCAAGAAAAGTTGTAGGGGTGTGCAGAAAACCGTACAAACCGCAAAAACCGTCCGCACCGCATCAATTCACACCGTAAAATGCGGTTTTTAATTTTCATGGTGCGGTTGTGGTTTGAATTTTTAATAAACTGCGCGGTGCGGTGTGGGTTGTGGTTTTAAATTATTGAAATGCGGTTCCAACCGCACCGCACTGCAATATTTAATATACATACATATATATATATATAGATATTACTTATATTTCATTATTCCATTTATTAAGTCCGATTTCATTTAACATACTAGGAGTACTTGCTTAGTGATCATCTTATTTCTCTGCAAGACCAATTGTTGCGTGGTGATCATTTTATTTGTGTTTCTTCAAAAATAATGAGACACATGCTACAAAACCACCTATTTAATAGTGAACTCATTTAATTGCCGAGCCAAGCTTCTACGTTAAACTTACAGCGTGGAATTTCTAATTTGTATTATTGAATAATATTGGCGACTTTGTTATATTATTCAGAAATTTAACTAATCTAAGTTTTGTATTTATTTAAAATTTTCGAACTTGTAATGTATAAACCGCAGTGAACCGCACCACACCGCACCGCATTTTTTTGGTGTGATTTATGCGGTTTTTGAGAGTACGCGGTGCGGTTGCGGTTTGAAAATTTGATCAAACCGCATGTGCAGTTTAGTTTGCGGTTTGAGGAGAAAACCGTACCGCCCGCACCGCGCTCACCCCTAAAAAGTGACCAAATATCACGGATTAATTGCGTCATTTTTTCTTGTTGCCCAAGTCCATTTTAAAACCCAGTATAAACAGAGTATATCTCTCATTATCATCCATTCAGATATCTTCCTTTACGTTTCAACCTCCTCCCTATATATAAATTTTAATGTCGACAATGAACTCTGGTTTAGCTGAAGTCTATGTGATGAAGAAGCTTCACAAGGAGAAAATGAGGAAGCTGGAATCTGCAACTAAGAAGGATGGAATCCACACGAAAGAAGATGATGCAGTTGATTATAAGGAAAATAATGTTGATACTGGATGCTTTCCGGTGCTGTTTAAGAAGATACATCCTAATAGCAATTCCTGACAGCTCTTTTTTCTCTCCTTCACGTCCTCTCCTCGGTTGCTTTGTGGTCTATGGCAGAGTCCATAAAATTCAGATTGTAACATTGTGACTTATTATTCAGTGATGTTGGTATTCAATATATACCAGTTGTTCAAGAATTCTTTAATTATATTTATGACAATTTTGTTTTCAATTGCTACTCCCTGGTATGGTAACCCAAATGGATTTCTCAACTTCTTTCTTGAGGTAGATGATAATAATCAAATTGATGCAAGTAATCATCGGTTTTAGTTCTTAACTATATATCAAGTATACGACTATTCGTAAACAAAATGTATATTTGAACGAAATACAAACGGATTCATAATTCACTGAGCGAGCATACCTTACAACCAAACAGAATATCAGAATCATATTGTTTGCAACAAGAAATGCTAAGATAGCTGCTTATTCTGC
Organism: Apium graveolens; assembly: GCF_009905375.1. NCBI lineage: Eukaryota > Viridiplantae > Streptophyta > Magnoliopsida > Apiales > Apiaceae > Apium > Apium graveolens. Next base: position 75,521,432 of record NC_133648.1, on the reverse strand, counting down.
ATCTGTTTATAACATCAGTCACGCATAAACACCATCTCAGAATATAGATGATAAAAAACACCATTCTACATAGATATCGATTTTATCTCTAATACCTGCAGATTACAGAATATCTGATCATACAGTAAATTACTGGAGATAAATCTACAAGATTCGCGATTGATGAAATAAAAAGTGTTGACACCTTTTTTCCAATAATACAACAAATAGATACTACAGAGTACAGAGTAAAATTTTGCAAGAAAAATGAGCCTGCTCTCTACGCGTACAAAATTCAAATCAAGTGGGAAGGAAAGAAAACGAAAATGAATACTGAGTAGGCACCAAGATATTGAGTTTTTTATTATTACCATTTTTCGAAAAGAATATATTTAAGTACGAGCCTCACAAAACATATGCAGTATACTCTTACAGTACTATGTATGGAAATTTAGAAAAAAAATTAGTTTGAGCGACTGCAATAAAAAATTATTTTGTAACACACGAAATATTTCATTTCGAATTAAGACATACAAAACTTTCAAGTTCTGAAACGAATCAATGGAAAAACTGGTTAAGAGGTCATTATCAATACAATTTATCTCATATTAGATGGTTTGGATTAATACCACAAAAATGGCGAACTACGATAAATGAAGGTGGTATTACCCAAAATAAAGATTTAACAAAATGGAATTCGTATGAAAAAGACCGATTACTTTTTCACAAAAAACAAAAGTATTTTAAAATATATCCATTACCAAACCAAAAAGATAATTTTCCAAAATACTATATATATAATCTTTTATCATATAAATCTATTAATTCTGAAATTAATAAGCCTTCATATATTATTTATGGATCACCATCAGAATTAAAAAACAACCAAAAATTTACTTTTAATTACAACAATTATAAACAAAATTTATTTGAAAGCCTGGAGGAAATTCCTATCAATCATTATCTAGAAAAGGGCGATATTATGTATATGCAAAAAACTCCAGATAGAAAATATTTTGATTGGACAATTCTCAATTTTTTTATAAGACAAAAAATAGATATTGAGGCCTGGACCAAAATGGATTATAACAGTAATATAAATACTAAGCTTGGAAGTAAGAATTACCAAAAAATTGATAAAATGGATAAAAATGATATTTTTTATTTGATAATTCATCAATATTTAGAAATAAATCCAATCAATGACAAGAAACTTTTTTTTGATTGGATGGAAATGAATGAAGAAATCCTAAACCCAATATCGACAAATCTGAAACTTCCGTTCTTCCCAGAATTTGTGCCACTTTATAATATATACAAAATAAAACCATGGATTATACCAAGCAAATTTCTTCTTTTAAATAAAAAAAAAAAACATCAATGAAAAGAAAAAATTCCATTTTTTTAGACCATCGAATGAAAAAAGATATTCTGAATTAATGAATAAAAATCAAGAAGAAAAAGAACCCGCGGGCCGAAGAGGCCTTGGATTATATTCACAAAACCAAGATAAAATGAAAAAACAATATAAGATCCGGAATAAGATGAGACCAGAAATGATTTTCTTACGGAAACACTATTTGCTTTTTCAATGGATAATAGACGACGGTTTAATTCCGAATTTAACTGAAAGGATGATCAATAATATCAAGATATATTGTTACTTGCTTGGACTGAGAAATCCAAGAGATACTACAATATCGTCTATTCAAAGGAAAGAAATAAATCTGGATATAATGGTGATTCGAAAAAAATTGACTCCTATAGAATTGAATAAAAAGGGGATATTTTTTATCGATCCCATTCGTTTGTCTGTAAAAAACGATGGATACTTTATTATATATCAAACCGTAGGTATATCGTTGGTTCATAAAAGTAAGTACCAAACTCCTCAAAGATATCGAGAACAAAGATATATCAATAAAAATAAATTGGATGAATCTAGCATTCGAAAGAGAGACAAAAAACATCATGATTTTATCGTTCCTGAAAAGATTTTATCATCTAGACGTCGTAGAGAATTGAGAATTCGAATTTATTTCAACTCAAAGAATATAAATAGTGTGGATAAAAATCGAGTATTTTGTAACAAAAAGAACATAAAAAACAGGAATCCCCTTTTGGATCAAAAAAAGCATTTTGATATTGATAGAGATAAAAACGAATTAATTAAATTAAAGTTATTTCTTTGGCCTAATTATAGATTAGAAGACTTAGCTTGTATGAATAGATATTGGTTTAATACCAATAATGGAAGCCGTTTTAGTTTGTTAAGAATATATCCACAATTAAAAATAGGTTGATGGTACATTTTTCCTATATATTCTGTACCATATAGAAAAGCAAACAGATGCCCAGATGCCCTGTCTTACGTCCCAGTCTAATATTAGATCATTTTTATTTAATACTAAGTCAATGACGTATCAATTTGTTTGGATAAAATCTATAAAATAAACGAATCTATAGAATATTCCGAATTTTAGGTCTAAATTCTAAATTATTTGATGTTGTAAGTGTAAAAACGTACCATCTACTTTTTTATCCCTGTCCAACTAAAATTAAAATTTTTGTGTATACTAATTACTACATTAAAATGACTAATATTATTATTACTGATCGATAAAATAAAATATTTTATATGTAAATTAAAGGGTAAAAGGAGCTTTTTTATGATAAAAAATACATTCAGTGCAATTATTTTGAAAGAGGAAAACGAAGACAACAAGGGGTCTGTTGAATTTCAAGTAGTGCGTTTCACCAATAGGATACGGAGACTTACTTCACATTTGGAATTGCACAAAAAAGACTATTTATCTCAGAGAGGTCTGCGTAAAATTCTAGGAAAACGTCAACGGCTGCTCGCCTATTTGTCAAAAAAAATAGAGTACGTTATAAAGAATTAATCAGCCAGTTGGAGATTCGAGAAACAAAAAATCATTAATTTGAAGAGTCGTTTTGAATTTTCGATTAAATTTTGATGAACCTCTTTTCGCTTTGAGCAATTCATGGAAGAATGAATAGGGAAAAAACCTATGACTACACCAGCTACACGAAATGACCTTATGATAGTCAATATGGGCCCTCAACACCCATCAATGCACGGTGTTCTTCGACTCATTGTTACTCTAGACGGTGAAGATGTTATTGACTGTGAACCGATATTGGGGTATTTACATAGAGGAATGGAAAAAATTGTGGAAAACCGAACCATTATACAATATTTACCTTATGTAACACGTTGGGATTATTTAGCTACTATGTTCACTGAAGCAATAACTGTAAATGCACCAGAGCAGTTAGGCAATATTCAAGTGCCTAAAAGGGCCAGCTATATCAGAGTCATTATGTTAGAGTTAAGTCGTATAGCGTCGCATTTGTTATGGCTTGGCCCTTTTATGGCAGATATTGGCGCACAGACCCCCTTCTTCTATATTTTTCGAGAAAGAGAATTGATATATGACCTATTCGAAGCTGCTACCGGTATGCGAATGATGCATAATTATTTTCGTATTGGAGGAGTCGCTGCTGATTTACCTCATGGCTGGGTAGATAAATGTTTGGATTTTTGTGATTATTTTTTAACAAGAGTTACTGAATATCAAAGGCTTATTACACGTAATCCTATTTTTTTAGAGCGAGTTGAAGGAGTAGGCATTATTGGCGGAGAGGAGGCAATAAATTGGGGTTTATCGGGACCAATGCTACGAGCTTCCGGCATACAATGGGATCTTCGAAAGGTTGATCATTATGAGTCTTACGATGAATTTGATTGGGGAGTTCAATGGCAAAAAGAAGGGGATTCATTAGCTCGTTATTTAGTACGAATCAGTGAAATGACAGAATCGATAAAAATTATTCAACAGGCTTTAGAAGGAATTCCGGGGGGGCCCTATGAGAATTTAGAAATCCGGCGCTTTGATAAAGTATGGGATCCCGAATGGAATGATTTTGACTATCGATTTATCAGTAAAAAACCTTCTCCTACTTTTGAATTGTCAAAACAAGAACTTTATGTGAGAGTCGAAGCCCCAAAAGGAGAATTAGGAATTTTTCTGATAGGAGATAAGGGTGTTTTTCCTTGGAGATGGAAAATCCGACCACCGGGTTTTATCAATTTGCAAATCCTTCCTCAATTAGTTAAAAGAATGAAATTGGCTGATATTATGACAATACTAGGTAGCATAGATATCATTATGGGAGAAGTTGATCGTTAAAATGATAATAGATACAACAGAAGTACAAGCTATCAATTCTTTTTTTAGATTGGAATCCTTAAAAGAGGTATATGAGATCATATGGATGCTTGTCCCTATTTTTATTCCTGTATTAGGAATCACAATAGGTGTACTAGTAATTGTTTGGTTAGAAAGAGAAATATCTGCAGATACAAATTTTTATTGAATACAATTCTAACTAGCCCTAATGGTCAAAAAACAAAACAAAAATTTGTAATATATTCAAAGGTCAAGAAACCTAACTGATTGTGGTCCTGCAGTTATTACTGTTTGATTCTCAATATTTCAACCATTAGCCAGGTGAACTGCATGACTTGTTCTTGCTTTTGAAGCCTATAAATACAAGGCAAATTTTCAATCAAATGGCAACAAACATAAATTTCTAACTGTAATCTCATAAGAGCAAGTCCAATGCAATGTTATATTTGGTGCTATTGCTATATTATAGCAAGTCTAAGTGGGGATTGGTGAAGAATAAACATAAAGTGTTAATTTGATGCACAATGCTTAGTTTTCTCCAATACCTTATTTCTGACTTTCACTTGGAGCTTAAATTGTTGGAGTAACAGAATAGTGCAATGTTGAATGTGAGGATTGGAGAAGATTAAACAGAAAAACGTATGATTTAGTTTCATTTCATCTGTTTAATTTTCTCCAATATCTCATCTTCGGCCTTTACTCTTTATCATAGAGTTGTCTCTGTCCAATGCTTGGTCGGAAGTGAGAATTGGATGAAACTAAACACGAAGGCAGTTGAGCTCCGTTTCCTGCATTCTGTTTAGTTTTCTCCAATATCTCATCTCCGATCTACCTTATCACAGAATAGAAAACAAAAGCTGGTATTTGTTCTTCCTCTATGTTTCATCTGATCATAAAATATACATGTGTGAATGTCAGATGTGAGGATTGGATGAAACTAAACATTAGGGCATTTATTTTTCCGTGCAATATGTTTAGTTTTCTCCAATTTCTCATCTCTGGCCATCACTCTTTTAGAACAATGAAAATAAGAAAGTAGTATAAGTTCTCCTTAATTTTGCATCTGATCCTCCAAGACAAAGTAAACATGCATTGAAAGATAGAACAGCTGAGTTATATACCATAATTACTTGCATTGCACAGCATGTGCATGAAATATTGCATCGAGCAGCAGACTTGTGCAAATACCTGTGCATTTAGCAGCAAATGCATGTGCTATTATTGGCTTAGAAAATGATTTCAATATACATACAATAAAAACAGATAATAGAAAAACAGTGCATAAATTAGAAGGTCACAGTATTAGGGTTTACAAATTAATAAGCAACAGGATAAGTTCTTTTTTCCTGCCATTAAGTGCTAAACTGAATCATACAAAGCAGCATTTAGTAAGTTATAAGAAGGCGACGAAGAAGAAAAGTAATTCTGTTTGTGGCTGCTTTTCAATGGTGTTCATGAAGATATAGCCCAACGGCAATGCTTCCTAGCTAATCATTTTAATCCTGTGTTGTATGGTGTTCAAAACCAGTTCTTTATATTCAGCTCACTTGTTCAAGAATCTGTATGAATTGGTGTTATATTTTCTAATGTTCATTAAATCTCTTCATTTTCTTAGCTTTAAGTTGTATATATATAATGTGAATAATGCAAAAGAAACATGATGAGAGTGGACATGAAGTCAGTACATTTAGGTTTTGACCCTCCTGCACTTTGCTCGATGAGCTAGATACACTGATGTGAACTTCAGTTGGCATGGAGGAATTACTTCAAAATCAGTATCAGTTAGAGCACCAGATAACTCGAGCAAGCCCAATATTACATTAGAGTTTGGTTTAACATTAATAATAGTCTTAGCTCCAAATTCAATTTGTTTGCAGTAGGTTTGTTAGAATGACAATGTTTACAAAATGCTACGAATTAATACAAGTTCGCAAACATCATTAGAGAAAATGTATCACAAACAATAATAATCCTTGCAAGTGATCACTACTTTAAATATACAACTTCATCATATCCCCATTCAATTGCACAAGAAAGACCAGTAGCAACAACATATCTATTTCACGAAGTAAGGAAGGTCAAGAACATAGAGAAGGAAATAAGCCCAAGTGACACCAGAGATTCCTCCGAAAAAGAATCCTCCAGTGAACTTGGCCCATCCATCAGCAGTTTGAAGTTGATCAGGCTGCTTCTTCCTCCCAGTCAAAGTCAGTGCTGGTGCAATTGATGGCTCTCCTTCTTTGAATGAGGCAATACCATACATTGTCAAACATATGCTGAGAATTGTCACTAGCCCACCTGCTGCTAGAGATCCAGCTGCACCTGCAATTTCTGTGTTCCTCAATGGCCCTGCCTTTACAAATGGGCCAACCAGAAGGAGACCGTGGGCAAGACCAACTTCAATCCCTCGGAGAAGTGGGTTCACAGCTGTCCTGTAGGCTGGAAGGTTCGAAAGGTACCATGCGATCAATGGGCTCGATGTCACTGGGGTTTCCAAGCTACCAATGAATGGATCACCATTGATAGGCTGGATGACTTGATATGTAGGCTGCATATTATAAGACCAATCGCTTAGTTACATCATTCCTAAATCATGCCACATAGCATTTTCTAGGTAATAAGATCTCAGTCTCAGTATATAACAACGCAGCTTTCTAAATTATAACATATCCTTCTGTATACAAGATTCCCTCAGAACTGTTCTTGGATATAAGCAATATAAACCCGAACCTAAATCAGTTGACAGTAAATTAAACATAGATATTGTAACAAATTAATTACATAATGCATGTGTTCAAATTCAAACCATTTCTAAAACATCTCATACATAACTTGGGGATTAGCTAATATGTAGTACGATTTGTGTGCAAACAAGATTTTACTAAGGAGTTTACCATACAAATTACAAAGTTATGAATATGGAAGTGTTATAAGATTAAAATCTGAAAATTTTAACCTTGTCAGCCTGAACAGCTTTGATGGTGAAACTAGAGTTTCTCCTGGAGGGCAAGACTCTAAGTGGAGCACCAGAGATACCTTTGGGACTAACAAGACCTCCTCCAGTTAATGATGAAGTGAAACTGCTCTTGAGTTGGCTAGCCATGGTTGAGGCAGCAGCAGCCATTGCTTATAGTTGTAATAATATGATAGAAAGTCCTAAATCCTTTGTTTAGAGTACAAAGTTGAACATAATAAGAAAGAAAATGTACAAGTTATAACAGAGTGAGGGAGCAGACAGATGAAATGGATCTGCTGACTGGGTAAAGAGAATCTGTTTTTTCCAAAGTTGTGGTTCTCATGGCAGATGTTTGATGCACATGGACACTTCTTATTGGACTATATTTTGCTTCAGAGCCTTATCCCTTATCTGCATTACCATTCACGATGAGTGGATAGCATACTCGCAGAGCAGTTATTGGGGATGGAATGTACCCGAGTGAATGTTGTGTATTTGCAGATTTTACTTCAAACTGTACACCGTAAAAATAGTAAAACAACATTATAATTGCCAACAAATTTCTATTCTATAATCGTACCCGCCCGCTTGCTTCTTTGAGTTGCAATCGTTAACAATCCACAATTTAAAGTTATGGATGAATTAATTTTTCACGGTGCAAAATCTATTTCAACCGTATAAAATCTTTTTCTCAAAATATAATAAACAATCGTATGTACAATTGTGTCCTCAAGTGACCCAAAATTCCCCACACATAGTGTATTCATCTTGGGATTGCCAATTGCTGTTTAAAAAAACTAATTATTACCCTCACTATTTTCTCAGATGCTTTCTCAGTTAACAAAATATTAGAACTTGTAGACTGTAGTTAATAAAATATATTCACTCCAAGTGTACAAAGATATAGAGATCTTACAAAACACTACTTGGTCTTCCAAATTATAACTATCTTCCTTTATCAAAGAGTATCATTAGTCAAAATTATACAAATTAAAAATTTAACACTATATAGTGCTACCGCCAATAATTTCAAAATTTTCAAATTTTCAAAGTACTGGTTCTCAAAAGAAATACTCGAGTATGTATTTACAATATCTAAACTTAGCCATAAGAATACTTAAAGTAAGAGTTCAACGTTCGGCCTATTTCTAAATTAAAGACAGATTATCAGCACTTCAACTTCGCAGCATCTCTAAGGGAATTTTAAGGCCAATCACCTGCCCAGCCACAGAAAACCACGAGACTAGATATTGATCTACCAGCACTCTGTTAATCATCGGAGTCTCATTGGCGTAGAGCAACTTCATCCACTCACAGGTTCCACAAGGATGTAACGTATACCAGGGTCTGTTCAAGTATGGGTGCTCCTGCATTTAATATTAGCCAAATTAACGTCCAGGAAACAATATTCCAAACGTCTAAAAACTAGATACCCTCTAATTTGCTTCATAGTAAAACAAAGAATATAAACATACATGGATTGTATAGAGTACTAGTGTCCGGTAATTGAGCTACAAATAAATATGAATATGGAAAGTAATTTGGAAGTACTGTTCATTTAATCAAAATCTGAACTGCAGATAATTGACTGTCAATCTTGCAAGTAAATGGTTGTGTTTTGCTGAAAGAAACAAGGTGAGAACGGATTTTGCAACTTATTGCTTGGTCATCAGATCCAAGTCTCTATGTAGCCTCTACAGCCTTTTGCTAGAAAACAAATGTAGGCCAGATAAAGGAACTACAGATACTGAGAGCGAGAATCTGTTCCTTTGCAAATTTTTGGATCTTTGTTATCCAAGACGGGGGCTTTAAGATAACTATATAAGCAAGTAACGTGAGGTGAGCAACACTCCTCGGGTTCTATTGATATCTAATCTGATATGGGTACAATAAGAAAAGAGTAAAGCCTCCAGCTTTTTTGTTATCAAAAACTCTCTACATGAGTATACGTAATGTGCCTGAAACTCTCTTTAGCAAAATCAACTTGCTAGATCTAAGTTACCAGAAAAAAAAAATTGATGTTGATGAAGAGTAAAGGATGGCCATAAGCCTCAATACACCCGACTTCACAGCAAAGAATTAAGTAGGACTAACCAATTATTTTAGCAGGGTATATATGTGCGTTAGAGTATGTTCCAGAGAACATCTAGATAAAGTGATAAGTACAACAAAAGAATGTACCTCTTGAGTTATGAATGTCCATTTTGATTCTGAAAGCAACTTGGAAGAGTTAGCAGGGAGGTCTTTCTCAATGTCATCTAACATAAGAGGTTGTCCATCTGTATACATGGCAATGTAATGCTTATAATCAACTTGGTTCAAAGCACAACTAATATATATTATATATATATATATATTATAATTATTTTTACGTATAACAATTTAGGATATGTAGAGCTATATATTTTTCTTTGCGCTACTAGAATCGAAAAAAATAAAAATTGCACTTAATCTTTGACAACAGGGCTCAAATTAAACGAAACATGAGTCATGTGACCTTCAGCTGTGGGAATAAGTAATGAGAAAAAGATAGGTACAAACGATTTCAGCATTTAATATTGTATAAATATTATGTTGACCACGCACTTTATGAATTAAGTAAAAGTTGCACGAAGAGATCAACATACCAATGCAGTATCCACGGAAATATAGTACTGGAACCCTATATGAATTGCTGTACACTATATGGAAATCAAAATAATGTGCTTCACCATCACTGCTTTGGACCTTGCAGAAATAGAAAATATATATATTAACTTGACAAAATGAGAGTCGATTCAAGGTTGAGAAAACAAATACAAGGATCTGAATCATGCAATATACTATAACATTTTAGTGCGCCAATAAAAACAAAGTTGAAAGTTTCTTGAAGACTAGATACAAGATCATACCAAAGTAGCATTATCGATTGGGTCATCCTCATTGTGAAAACAGGTCTCCTCTTTGCTCTTGTCAGTACTAGCTTCGTCACAACAATTGTCCTGTATAAAGATAGTAAATCGGTTGCAATAAGTAGTAAAACAAATAAACAGAAATTACTTGCTCTTCTGAATATTAAAGGCCGAACCTTAGTGCCTTTGAGAATTAGGACATTTTGAAGACACAAATATCCCTCTACCTGAAAGTGAACATGAGTTATTCGTTAATATCAGAAAGAAGAAAAAAAATCTTACGCATACTGAATTAGTCAAAGAATCGGATACAAAACACAAAATTGGCCAAAATACTAACATTATCAGCTGCAACCCCAAGCCTCTTGGGACTAACCCAAGACCAATGAGAGAATGAAGAGTTGCATTTCTCCCACTTGTCAGCAAAGGCTAAAGCAGCTATACGAAATTCATTCGCGGAGATGCTCCCGCCCCAAGATGAGATGCTAAGCATTCCACTTTCTAAGACCATCACTAAAAACCTGAATAATTATACAGTGTACAAAACAATAAGCAAACATCAAAAGCACCAGACAGACAAATAGAAATTGCAAACATGACGGCAGGCCTGCGATAAAAATTGAGGCTAAATTATCAGGGAAGAGACCTGACACAATGCAGAACCCGAGTCGACCCGGAAACGCTATAACATGACTAGATTAACTCAAAATGACTTGTTTCATTATAATTTAGTTTCTTTAAGCATATACATTCATATTCATCAAATTTTACGAGCCTTACTCAGCTAATCTTGACCTTGATCATAGTGTAATTATGAAAAAATTAAACATTGCAGCGACAAACATAGCCTAACATGATCTCAGCAAAAAGGGGTTCATCTAAAATCCAATTTTTTTAAAGAAAAAACATAAAAAATTAAATTAACAATAAGGAAAACATAAAGAGGTAAAAAGTAAACTATAAAAACGTAAATACAAACAAAGTTAATAGATAGATAGATACAGACCTACGATTCAACAAAAGTTAAAGTAATGAATTGAAAAAGGATTTGCACTAAGCAAGAGCTTGTTCCCGACCAATTTCCGAACGACGACGTATCGTGTGAGGTTCTGCTTATTCTTCTAATATATAAAATTTAACTTATTTTTATAAAAATTTAACTTATTTTTATTCTTCTAATATATAGAAATTGCAAACATGACGGCAGGCCTGCGATAAAAATTGAGGCTAAATTATCAGGGAAGAGACCTGACACAATGCAGAACCCGAGTCGACCCGGAAACGCTATAACATGACTAGATTAACTCAAAATGACTTGTTTCATTATAATTTAGTTTCTTTAAGCATATACATTCATATTCATCAAATTTTACGAGCCTTACTCAGCTAATCTTGACCTTGATCATAGTGTAATTATGAAAAAATTAAACATTGCAGCGACAAACATAGCCTAACATGATCTCAGCAAAAAGGGGTTCATCTAAAATCCAATTTTTTTAAAGAAAAAACATAAAAAATTAAATTAACAATAAGGAAAACATAAAGAGGTAAAAAGTAAACTATAAAAACGTAAATACAAACAAAGTTAATAGATAGATAGATACAGACCTACGATTCAACAAAAGTTAAAGTAATGAATTGAAAAAGGATTTGCACTAAGCAAGAGCTTGTTCCCGACCAATTTCCGAACGACGACGTATCGTGTGAGGTTCTGCTTATTCTTCTAATATATAAAATTTAACTTATTTTTATATAAAATTTTAACTTATTTTTATATAAAATTACTTTTTATAAGTTAAAATTAATTTTGACTTATCTCCAATAATGAGTTGTCAAAATAGTTGGAAACCTTAACAAATTATCATGTATATTAATATTTTATTTTTACTCAATTTTATATAAGTTGCCTTTAAGACTCTAAAATACCCAAGTGTTAATTAGTATTGATACTCAACTTCAATTTCCATATATGAAATATCCTCTTGAAAAAATTGGAATACCCAATCGAGTCGAGCAGTTAAAATTGGTTGGTCATTTATTTTGGTTAATTTAAATCGGTTATTTTGATCATTTTTTTATGTTTCTTTAGGCTTTACAGTTTTATTTAAAAAAAAGTAAAAAATGTGTTTTTTCTCGTTCATCAAATTTGTTATATAAAATATGTCTGTACCTTAACAAGACTAAGACAAAATTGTATTGTTATCTTAATTTATACTAGTTGGTAACCCGTGCTTGCTCGGAATTAAAAATAATAGTATCATATTATTATTTGCATAAAACTGAAATTTATAATCCGTGCAAAATACAGATCTAAATATAATAAATAAAATGTTGTTAAAATATGTAGTTAAAAAAATTGAAGTTAAGTGTCACTCTAGAATTTCACTGCATGGTTCTATTTATGTATGCACCTAATTATTTACTTATACGAATCTGACATGTTAATTTACTAATACGATTATTTAAAGTAAACTGACGCTTGGATGTTCAACAACAAATAAAAATTGAAGGAAAATAAAATTTACAGAGAGTAAAAGTTAATTTTTGTCAGTTGAGATTTTATTACATAAAATTTTAAAAATATTTGTATAATTTTTTAGTGAGTACAAAGATTTGGGACCTAAACATGGTTCCGCTTATTAGTATAGATAGTTGATAGTTGATAACCCCTGCGAAATACAGGCCCGAGACTAAAAATATCGAATTAATATTTATGGATAATTATTCATAATTTGTGCGAAACACGAATTAAAATTAATATATTAATATCAAATATTAAATTGGTACTTGCAAAAAAAAATAGTTATGTGGTTAAAAAGAATCGAATCGATTATGAAATTTTCCACTATAATTCTAGTTTTGTATTGTTTTACTTGATATAGAAATCTAATATATTAGTTTTATTTTTGTGAAAGGAATTGTAACCCTATCTTACGAACCAAATATATGTTCTTTAGATAATTTAATATTATTTAATTTTATTTGATAATTATCTTATAATTAGCCTTTTCAATATAGTTTATTTAATATTACCTAATTATCGATTAAAATTAATTTACAAATTAAAAGTAAATAGATGTTATTAAACTTAATTTAATATTACTTAATATATTCTAAATACAGCCCATAAATTTGTTATTATTAAAATATGTTTTTTTAATTTTAAGTAAATAAATGTTGTGATGGACAGTAACAAATATGATCGTTAAATCAATAATTTTCAGTTTAAAAGTTAATAAATGTTACTAAGTCATTTGCTATTACTTAATTATTTTTAAAATAATATTATCCAATTTAAAAGTAAACTAACACTAGGATTGATACTAACTAATACAGCGTGTTAATAGTTTACTTTGCAGTTAGTAGTTTTTCAAAATAAAAGCAAATATATGTTATTTTACTTAATTTAATGTAATTTAATAAATTTTTAATATAATTTATAAATAAATAAAATTTACAGAAAATATAAGTCAATTTGTGTTAGTAATTTACATAATAGTTTGCAAATAAAATAAAATTTACAAACAATGGAAGTCGATTTGTGTTAAAAACAAAGTTTATAGAGAATAGAAGTCAACTTATGTCAGGTAAGTACTAAAATTTGGTACTTTGGTACTTTTTGCACCAAATTATACATGGTTTTGCTTATTAATAAAGAATATAGATTTGTACTTGTAACACTTAAAGTCTGTAAAAATGCAAAGGAGTGGACTGGAGTTTTTTTTCTGAAACAGTATCAAAGCTAAGGATTCTATCTGGAAGAAGATCAAGGTGATCATGCCTCAGAAGAATTTTGAAGAAGTTTGGAGTTGAATAAATCTGTTTGGTTAAAAATACTCTAAGTCAAGATCTCTACAAGTTACAGATTTAGTGTTATGGATAAGTCATTCGAGAACTCCAAATGACTTATCGAGAAGTCAGAAAAACTACTAGAGAACTCAGAGAGATATCGACAAGTCAAGAGACATGAAGGTTGGAGATATCGACAAGTCATTTCTTCACTAGAGAACTCAGAATTATCGACAAGTCTACATTCATTAGAGAACTCTGAGTTATCGATAAGTCAAAGTTCACTAGAGAACTCAGAGATATCGATAATCAAAATTCGCTAGAGAACTCTAAGTTATCGACAAGTCAAAGTGAAGATATGATGCTGAGAGATCTCGACAAGCCAAAGTTTCATTCGAGAACTCAGAGAACTCTATAAGTCAAATTCACTAGAGCATTAGTGATCTCGATAAGTCATTATACTTATCGAGATGTCAAGATCTCTATATGCCTAATTGGAGATCTCGAGTGAAATTCTCAAAGTACAAAATCACATACCAGTTCAATATTCAAGATAAACAATCAACAAATAATCCAACCAGCTGGATTGACAAGTCTACAAAAAGCAGCTTGAAGAATGTGCAAGATCAATGGTGAAGATTAACTGACAGATGAAGATCAAGATAATCACAGGATGCCAAAGATATGCTAAGCCAGAAATGGAAGAGTTACTTTTCTATAAATAGAAATGACAAGTGACAGTTTAGAAAAGCTAATAGCATATCTTATTGCACACTGTGTAAACCATCAGTTAACTGTGTTTTAAAGTTAACACCGGTCCTTTAGTCAGTTGTAACAATTTAGATAGAAATCTTATAACTCTCTCAAGAATAAGCTAAGCTCTTTATCAACAAAGAGCCTAGAAATTTTGTAGCAAAACATTCTTAATTTTAATATGAAATTAAGTGAGTTTTGAAGATTTATGTTTTTTATTTTCTGCAAGCTTAATTTCTGCATGAACACATTTTACTACAAGATTTAATTTACTTTGTTCAACCATAAACATTCAAGAAAAGCCTAAAAACAGTAAAAACACATTCACCCCCCTCCCTCTGTGTTATCCATTTCCTAACAAGTGGTATCAGAGCAAAATCTGAAAGTAAACAGATTCAAGATCTTGGAAGAATGAATACACAGAAAATCAGTAACATCAAAATTCCTACCTTTGACAAAGCTAACTACACTCTTTGGAAAAAGAGAAAGATGTTGTTTATCAGGATGGCCAATCCACTCTACATTCAGATCCTCAAGCATGGGCCCTTCACTCCTATAGTTAGAGTTGAGGAATCTACAAATGAAGATATGGTTATTCCAGCTAATTATGCTCCCAGGGACCCTGCAGAATACTCTGAGCCTGAGAAAGAGAAAGTCTCCCTGGATAGTGGCTTGCAGTTAATCTTAATTGAGTTACTTGACAATGTAATGTATAACAACATTGTCAACTGTGACACTGCAAAACAAATCAGGGAAAAGATAGAGATATTGTGTGAGGGAACTGAAGAAGTTAGATCAAATCAGAGAAGGATACCGATTTCACAGTATAAGGTTTTCATTGATAAGCCAAAGGAAAGTATAACAGATGTGTTTGAAAGATTTAACAAGCTGATAAATGATTTGCAGCTCCATGACAAATACTATGAAGCTGAAAAAGTGTATTAGGTCACACAATACTGTAGAAGGGGGTTGAATACAGTGTAGAATACAATCAAATCGATTTAAAGCACAAGTAACAAAAAACAGATGTATTCGATATAATAAACTCTGTTACAATGGAACTGTTCTCTCTTAGTGATGAATAAATATCACGAGAGCTGCTAGGTTACAATATATGATCTTCTCGATGATCGTAACTCTTATAGAGTAAACCTATGTCTGTGTTTATATAGACACACAGTTACAAGATAACTTCTAGTTGATATGGAATATAATTCTGTCTCCTAAAATATATCAACCATATATCTTATATAATTCTTCTAGTCCTCGAACTCTTTCCATGCATATCTTCTTCTTGTATTAGTTTCGATCTTCTTTCCTGTAAATCAGCTTCCTTCCTTAACTGTTAGTCATCCAGTTCTTAAGTTCTGATATCCATCTTCTGATATTATCTTCTGATAATCTAAGTCCTGATATCCTTAAGTCCTGACTTCCAGTAAGTCCTGATTCCAGTAAATACTGATATTTCCTGTTAGTTAAGATCTGAAAACTAAATATGAAATATATTAGACATGACATCTTAAATATATCCAACAATCTCCCCCAACTTGTAAATTATGCAAGAATATACAAGTTAATAGATTTGATGATGTCAAAAACATTTAAGTTCAAATGCAATAAGAGTTTAATAAGACTATAAATTACAAATTACAAAACATCCAGCTTTACCAACATCACTGAATCAATCTGAATCCATAATGATTCTTAAGAAAATTATTTATCAGATTATCTTCAGCTTTCTTCAGAACTTCAGCTAACCGTGCTTTGACCTGCATCAATTCTTTTTCTTTACTGTCACCAATTTGATAAATAGCTGTTATGAGAGCTTGAATGGATGTTCTTTCAAGTCCATCACCAAGTATGATAACCTTAGGATGTGAAGAGTTTTCATTATAACATAAGCATCTTCCTTTCAGAATAACTTCCACCTTAGCAGAATTCTTCAGCATAGGAATTTCTCTTCCATCACCTTCAGTAATCATTGGACTGTAATGAGAAGTCTTTGTACCAGAGATTTTGAATAGATCTCTTATAGCCTTCATAATATATTCTGACCATCTTCTTGTAACATCAGATTTTACTTCCAGAAGATAATGAATATGTTAAGTTCTCTGATAGACTTCTTTAATACATCAGTATCAGCTAATCTATAAGTCCTTCCATCATTGAGAAATAAGATCAATTTCTCTTTTAGATTCTCCATATCATGAGCATCTATCACAACTTGAGCAGACAACACCTTGTCAAGGTGCCTTTGTTTGATTTGTTCATATGGTTTGTCTGTCAACATGAAAGGATCTCTTAGAGTAACCTCTACTCCTGTTTGAATCTTCTCTTCATCAGAACCTAATCCAGCTCTCTCTCTAGGTTGCTTGGCTTTCAACCCAAATGTAGCAAGTTGATTAATCATGAGATTGGATTTTGGTTCAACTGGAGTAGCTTTCTTCCATAACAGCTTCTTCTTATCAGCAATTGTCAATTTATCCAAATCAACTTGAGCATTGTCAGTAGTTGATGTCTTGATAGCTTGATCAGAATTTATTGTTTCTTCTGTACATTCTTGTCCTTTATTCTGAATAACAACTTGAGCAGTGTCAGAGGTTGTTTTAGAATCTTCAATTACCTTTCTTCTTTTCAGAATTTGAATAGTTTCATCTTTAATAAGATTATCATCAGATACTTGAACCATTTTACACACTGGTTTCATCAGATCTTGAGAAGTTTTCAAGTCCAGTGACTTGGTTGGTTCATCAATTTTTCCTTTCCCTTTATCTTTGAGATTACTCTCAGTCTGTGATCTAGTTCTGAACTTTGAAGTTTCAGAATTTGACTTTTTCTTGATCACAATGCCCTTTTCCTTTGGCCTTGGAGGTTTCTTTGCATTAGAAGCTTTAGACTTAGGATTTGTCTTCTCAGTAGCAAATCTAGCTTATTCCTCCTTGAGAGTTTCTAAATCCATTCCTGGATTGTGTTTCAGAAATAACCTTCTTGCTATCTCCTCATCAAGTGTCTGGATTTTAGGATCTTTGTAATAAACAGTAGTCTGCTTCCCCTTTAACTTCAAAGTTTGCAAGGACTTCTGAGAGTCTTCAGATCCTGACTGAATTAGAATATCAGAACTTGACATCAGACTTTGCTTATCACCACTTGACTTCAATTTTTGAGCATTCACAGCATCAGAACTTGAAGGTCTGGTTGTTTGTGTTGATGGTTGAGAAGTCTGAGGTGTTTGTGTAGATGTGGTAGGTGTTGATGGTTGAGGTTCTGATGGAGGATTGATAGTCATGTGCCCTTGTTGATTCGTCATATCAGGATATAATGCAGTATATTTTACTGGATCATAGATTATTTAGAGGGGGTCTCAACACAGCCTTCCTATTATCAGTAGATAATAAGTCATTAAAAGCTCTTTTGGCTAGTTTGAATGATGGAAGTAATTCATGAGCTACTTGGGGCTTATTATCACAACAAAAGCTATAAATAAGCTGACAGAATCTAGCAAAATAGACAGTATTTCTATCTTATATCATCCTATCCCCAATAAAACCTAAAATAACACTTGCATAATCAAAATTAGTTTGATTAATGAGAGCATACCCGATTTGTTGACTCAGGATGGGGATGACATCAAAATTAGAACATTTGTTTGCAAAAGCCTTGGTGATGCAGTCAAAGAAGAAACTCCATTCCCTCTTTATGTAAGGTCTCTTCAATTGACCCAGCTTGGCCAATGTCCTTTCATATCTCAGACTGTCCATCATATTTTGAAGAACTAGCTCCTCAACAATGGAATATGCGCAGTTCTCAGGCAGCTGCAGTGCTTGGCGTACTATAGCCAAAGATACGACATATTCGTCCTCCCCTGATGAAAAGATTATACTTGGGGACCCTTGAGCACCACCATCATCATATACTCCACTTCTCCAGAACTCTAGCACTTGAGTTCCAGAGACTGCATCAGGTTGGGTTAGAGCGTACCCAATATCAAAATTAGTGAGAAAATCCTGAATGAAGTGAAGTTCCGATGGAGCTTCAGCCTTGCTAAGAATGGCGGAGTAGTTGTTAGGAACAAACTTAGCTCCATTGAAAATCACGTCTTTTGGTGCCATCTCTATAAGAAATTAAGTGATACGGAGAGTGTTTGCAAAGTGTTTTGATAAAAAACCTGAAAGAAGACGCTTCAGAGAATATTAGAGAGATGAAAACTAGAAAAGTAAGTAAAAGATTATAAAATCTGTTAACTCCATATATATACTCTCTCCACTCAACAGTTATATTTTTGAAGCATGGGATACACTTTACACCTGGCAACGCATGAATAGTCAGTAAAAAGTTAAAACAGGAGTTAATGGGCATGTAAAATAGACAATAATTATCGTGCACATGCAGTTATTCAAAACCAACACGTTAACCACTAACCCATTATGATTATGACTGTTTTTACCTCACCCAAATTATTCTGATTTAAATATGACTGTTTCAGATTTTACCACAAATAAGTCAAGTAAAGAAAAATGCCACGTAAGCATCAAATATTACATCAGGATTTAATATCAGAAGTTAACTCATATCAGATTTTAACAGTCATCAGAATATGGCTTCTGTACTCAAAAAGTGAATATCTTTTTCTATGATTCTTCATACAAATACTGACTTGTTTTCTTCAGAGTTTAATCGTCAGATATTCTATCAGAATTTGTCCTCAAAATTTATGCGAATGACACTTAACTGTTTGTCAAAAATAACTTAATCACCACAGTAATTTTCATCATTCATATGGAGTGAAAGTGTGTGCATTCAGCAAAATTTCAGATAGAGATTAAAGTCTGATCAACTTCAGTACATCTTAGAAATAAGGCATAACTTAGAAAAATGCTTAAAATCTGTCATCAGTCATGATGTCTACTATAGAACAAATTTATGCATGAGTCCACCTCAACTGTTTGTGCTCATTTTATGCATCTTTTGAAATTCCTTTTTACAGTGGCTTCTCAGTGTAAGTGAGTCACGACTGCTTATCAGAATATATGTTGTCATCAGAGTATTTCTCCAGTAATCATAGTGTGAAAAGTCACCAAGAAAAATATTTGCTTTTTTAATGCATATTACTTAATACCAGCAATGCACTTGGGTCTTCCCTTCCACATTTTTACTCTAGATCTCAAAGGAGTACCTGACTTTTATTCTTTTCTTTTCTTTTGATAAGTGAGGCTTATCAGCACTTAGTTCATTCTTAATATTTACTGACATCAGAATTTGACAGATAAGAAACAAGAATCTAGTTTGTGACTTAGTAATAAGATACATAAATTAAACTTGACTACGCTCAATATCAGAATCTGCTTGTGTTAATGAGTTTCCACATAAACAACTAATTCAAACATGGAATTTCTTGTATGTTAAAGACTATTAGGTCAGCATCTAGCACAATTATCCTCATTAGATTGAATAGTCACAGACCATTCAAAACACCTATCAGAGTATATAAATCCACATCAGATAACAATCAACATTTAATGAATTTTCAAATTAAGCACATATTACATATATATAATACAATCTGTAAACACTGATCATAAAGTCTGATGCATGAGAATAATAATTAAGCAGATTCAGAGAAAGAACCTGAAACCATTCCAAGTTCATTTACCAATCTTATAAAAGTAGCTTCACATAGTGCTTTTGTGAAGATTTCTGCTAGCTGTTGATCTGTTGGAACAAAATGCAATTCCACTGTTCCTTCATCCACATGTTCCCTTATAAAATGGTACCTAATGCCGATGTGCTTTGTCCTTGAGTGTTGAACTGGATTACCTGTCATAGCAATGGCACTTTGATTATCACAGTAAATAGGGATTTTAGAAAATTCTAACCCATAATCCGGTAACTGATTCTTCATCCAAAGAATCTGTGCACAACAGCTTCCTGCAGCAATATATTCTGCTTCTGCAGTTGATGTGGAAATTGACTTTTATTTCTTGCTAAACCAAGAAACCAATCTGCCTCCAAGAAATTGGCAGCTTCCACTAGTGCTTTTCCTGTCAATTTTGCATCCTGCAAAATCTGCATCTGAGTAACCAATTAGCTTAAAATCTGATTCCCTAGGATACCACAATCCTAGATCAGCTGTACCTAGAGATGCACAAAAGGCCCGCCGGGCCGGGCTTTTCGGGTTTTGACTTTGACCGGGCCGGGCCGGGCTTTCCAAAAATGTCAGAGCCCGTTTGGGCCCTCGAGGCGGGCCTAACCGGGCTTTTTTCGGGCCGGATCGGATCGGGCCGGGCTTTTTTTCGTGCCGGATCGGATAATTTAAATCGGATTGAGTATTATTAGAGATTCCGAAGAATACATATGTTAGCAGTTAGATCATCGTAAAAATGTATTAATTTACATGGAATATTTTATGAAAACATTACTTCGTTGAAAATAGATAAGTTCGGCAAGAAATAAACATGTTTATAGAATAATATGTTTTATCATTGTTATGATAACAATGATATCCAAATATATATAGTGTACTTATTATATCTTCTTTCATTATTTATGCAACGAAGTATATAAATAATATTATTAATCACAAATATGTAAATATATATGTGTTTAAAGTATTATTTATATTTATAGTAAATGTGAATTTATAAATATATAAAAAAATATATTAGAATAATCAGATTATAACCGGGCTTTTTCGGGCTTTCAATCGGGCTGAGCCGGGTCGAAGCCCGGGCTTTTAAGCGGGCCGAGCCGAGATTTGCCTAAAAATATGGGACCCGTCAAGGCCCGAAGCCCGGGCCGGGACCGGGCCGGGCTTTGACCGGGCCGGGCTTGACCGGGCTTTGACCGGATCGGACCGGGCCAGATTTTCGGGCCCGGACTTTTTGTGCATCTCTAGTTATACCCTTAAGATACTTGAAAATTATTTTAACAGTTAATAAGTGAGGTTCTCTTGGATCAGCCTGAAATCAGTATCCCTATCTAACTTGGTTGCAGTGGCCATGGGAGTGGATGCAGTTGAACAATCTTGTATTCCAAATTTCTTCAGTAAATTTCTGGTATATTTGGATTGACAGATAAAAGTGCCTTCTTTAGTTTGCATGACTTGAAGGCCCAGAAAATAGCTGAGTTCTCCCATCATACTCATTTAATAAATTGACTGCATTAGCTTTGCAAACTTGTCATACAGTTTGGAATTAGTAGAACCAAATATGATATCATCCACATATATTTGTACCAAAAGTAAGTCTTTTCCATGGTTGAGGTAGAATAAAGTCTTGTCAATTGTGCCTCTGTGAAATCCACTTTCCAGAAGGAATTGAGCTAAAATCTCATGCCATGCTCTTTGAGCTTGCTTAAGGCCATTAAGTGCTTTGTCAAGCCTGTAGACATGATTGGGAAATTTAGGATCTACAAAGCCTGGAGGTTGTTCAATATATACCTCTTCTTCCAATTCTCCATTGAGAAAAGCATTTTTCACATCCATTTGAAAGACTTTAAACTTCTTGTGAGTAACATAAGACAAAAAGATCCTTATGGCTTCTAATCTAGCAACTGGTGCAAATGTTTTATCATAATCGATACCCTCCTGCTGAGAGTAACCTTTAGCAACCATTCTTGCTTTATTCCTTGTAATTATGCCATCACTGTCAGTTTTGTTTCTGAACACCCATTTTGTACCAACAACTGATATGTTCTCTGGTCTTGGCACTAGGGTCCAGACTTTATTTCTTTCAAATTCATTTAACTCTTTCTGCATTGCTTACACCTAATCAGCATCTTGAAGAGCTTCTTCCACTTTCTTTTGTTTAGTCTGAGATAGAAAAGAATGATAGAGACATTCATTTGAAGTTGCAGTTCCAGTTCTGACACCTACTTAAGGATCTTCAATGATTAAATCAGGTGTATGTGCTTTAGTCCACTTCCTTGCAGATAGAAGTTGATCTCTAGAACTGGATCCCACCCCATGATCCATGCTATCTCCATCAGCATTTTCTGATGCTCTCCCTGTAGTTATGCTCTCTGAGACTTCAGAAAATGAATTTGATTTTTCAGAAGTTGAAGAATCAGAGCTTCCAGAATTATCAGACTTTGGCTCATCAGAACTAGATGAATCAGAACTTGAAGAGCCAGTGACAGGTTATGATGCTTCTTGAGAGTCTTGAGATGTGGTAGATTCTTCAGCTTGCTCCCCCGGTACAGGTGCATTTTCCTTTGGAGTTGTTACCATAGTTTCAATGACATCATAAATTAATCCATCAGAACTTACAGGATTAGTATTTAAGTCATCAGAATTTCCAGAATCATAATTTAAATCTTCATTCTCAAATCTCAGCTGATCATGATCATCGAAATCTTCAAGTCCAGTAATCTTCTTATCATCAAAAGAGACATTGATAGATTCCATGACAACTCTTGTTC
Organism: Apium graveolens; assembly: GCF_009905375.1. NCBI lineage: Eukaryota > Viridiplantae > Streptophyta > Magnoliopsida > Apiales > Apiaceae > Apium > Apium graveolens. The sequence goes on along the minus strand of NC_133648.1, from coordinate 75,498,435 downwards.
TTAAATTGTAGACTCTGAAGGCTTTTGTGGAAAATGGATATCCAACAAAAATTCATCCATCAGCTTTTAGATCAAATTTTGACAGCTGCTTAGGATAAGTCTTAAGAACAAAACACTTGCAACCAAATACATGAAAGTATTTCAGATTTGGCTTCTTCTTCTTTACCATCTCATATGGTGTTTTTCCATGCTTGTTTATAAGTGTAGAATTTTGTGTAAAATAAGCAGTATGCACAGCTTCAGCCCAAAAATAGGTTGGTATCTATGCTTCATCAAGCATTGTTCGTGCAGCTTCAATGAGAGTCTTGTTATTTCTTTCTACAACTCCATTTTGCTGTGGAGTTCCAGGTGCAAAAAATTCCTGTTTGATTCCATTATCTTTGCAGAATCTTCCATGATTGAATTCTTGAACTCAGTGCCATTATCACTCCTTATGATTTTAACAGAATCTTTGATCAATTTATCCAGCTTTCTGACATGATTAGTTAGGGTAGATGCAGTTCCAGTCATCTTGTGCAAGAAGTATACCCAAGTGTACCTTGTGAACTCATCCACTATAACCATAGCATATTTCTTCTTTTCAATAGACATGACATTGACTGGACCATCAACATGCAGTAGGTGATAAGGCTCAAGATTTGATGACTCAGTTTTGCTCTTGAAAGAAGATTTTCTTTGTTTTGCCTTCTGACATGAATCACAAAGGCCATCAGGAGCAAATACTGTTTTTGGCAGTCCTCTCACAAGATATTTCTTTACAAGCTCATTTATATTGTTGAAATTTAAATAAGAGAGTTTCTTGTGCCAATTCCATCTTTCTTCAATTGATGCTCTACTCAACAGATAGATTGCAGAACCATTAGTACTTGTTGAAAGTCTGGCTTCATAAATGTTACCATGCCTATATCCTTTTAGAACCACTTTTCCTATTGAATTACTTATTACTTCACAGTGTTCTTCAAAGAAATCCACATGATAACCTCTGTCACAGATTTGACTTATACTCAAAAGATTGTGTTTAAGTCCTGAGACAAGAGCTACTTATTCAATGATGACATTCCCAAGATTGATCTTGCCATATCCCAGAGTTTTCCCAATGTTGCCATCTCCATAAGAAACTTCTAGGCCAGCTTTCTCCACAAAGTCTGATAGTAGGGCTTTATTTCTAGTCATATGTCCTGAACATCCACTGTCCAGAACTAGGATATTCTTCCTGTTGCCCTGCAATCACAAAGACCACTAAATGTTAGTTTTAAGGACCCAGACTTGCTTGGATCCTTTGGCCTTTTAAAGTTTGTTAACATTTACAGCGGATTTAACATCAGAGTTTATGGTAACAATTTTCTTATCAGTATTAACATTATCTAACTTTGCATCATACTTTACACTAGAAGGAATTAAGGTAACTTTCTTCAAAGAAGGTTTTATCTGATAATAATCATAGTACAAACTATGATATTCCTTACAAGTATAAATGGAATGCCACACACTTCCACAATGAAAACAAGGATTTTATGGCTTAAACCTAATAAACTGACTCTTAACTCCTGACTTAGAAGGTAAGGAGTTTATATTTTTATTCTTCCTGCAAAAAGAAGCCAGATTGTTAGAGTTTCCACAGTTATAACATTTCTTTTTAGGAGCATTAGGAACAGGCATATAATTGTTACTTTTATTCACTCCTTCATTTCCATTCCTATTTTTCCTAGCTTCCTTTACCTTGTTTACACTGGTAATCTCTTTCAGCTTATGTTTAAGCTGCTTCTTTGTCATTAAGCCTATGTTAACTTCAGTTGGTTTATCATGTTCTAATTTGTCAGAAGTTGACTCTGCTATCACTTCTGTCTCAACATCTTTCATCTTTTCAGAATCAGACTTTACAGTTTCAGTTACAAATTTAACAGGATTTACCTTTGTCTTAGTAGTTTGTTTAACAATAATTGGCTTGTTCAGTTCCTTTTTCACTTTTCTTATCTCCATAACCTAAGCCCTCTTTCCAATTCTTACTACTTAGTATATTCTGAGTTGTTCAGCCAGAGTTAGTCCAAGTCCTGATAATCTCTCTCTCCTTTTCTAACTCAGTTTTTAGAGATTTATTCATTTTTAGCACTTCATCTCTCACATAGAAAGCATCATCTCTATCCTTCTGAGTTTGATGGAACATAACTAACTCTTTTTATAAATAATCATTCCTCTTTTTAAAAGCAAGATATTTAGAAGTTAATCTTTCACATGTTAAAGTTTGATCTTTATAGCTAATAAATATGGTTTAAAATATAATCTCAACTCAGTAATATCATCAGTATGAAAGGCATAAGTTGTTTGAGGTACCTTTAACTCAGCAGCATCAGAACTGCTATCAGCATTTGCTATCAAGGCATAGTTCTCCTCATCTTCAGAATCTGAGGTGTCTATCCAGCTTTTCTTCTTTGTGACAAGTGCCTTGCCTTTGTCACTCTTTCCTTTCTTGCATTCAGGAGATATGTGGCCTTTCTCACCACAGTTGTAGCATTTGACATTTGAGTAATCTCCTCTGTCAGACTTTCCTCCTTTGTCTTCAGATTTTCTGAAGCCCTTCTTATCAGAACTTCTACCTTTCCTAGAAAACTTCTTTCCTCTTCTGAATTTCCTGCAGGCTATCTTTGTGATACCCTTCACCATAAGAGCACACAACTTCATCATCTCTTCATCAGCATCTACTTCAGGTAGACTTTCAGTTTCTCAATAATCATCATCAGAACTTGATGATTCTGAATCAGACTTTATGATGAGAGCCTTTCCTTTTCCTTTCTTTGAGACAGCTACTTTGAGGGATTCCTCCTCAGCATTAAGAGCAACTGTTCTTGACTTTCTCTTTTGTCTCTTGCTTCTTTGATCCATCCCAAGTTCATAAGTCTTGAGCATTCCATAAATTTCATCAAGAGTAGTTTCATCAAGAGCATAGTTATCTCTTATAATAGTAGCTTTCAAATCCCAACTTTCAGGAAGAGCTAAAAGGAATTTTAGATTTGAATCTTCAATGTCATATTCATTGTCCACCAGTGACAGATCATTCAAGAGTTTGATAAACCTGTCATATAAGTCAGTTAATGACTCATCACTTTTCGAGTCAAAGTGCTCATACTCTTGAGTGAGTATAGTCTTCCTTTTTTCTTGATTGCATCAGTTCCCTGACACCTTGTCTCCAAAGCATCCCATATCTCCTTTGCAGTCTTGCATTGAATTACCCTATTTGACATGACATTATCAATGGAACTATGCAGCAAATACCTTACCTTTGCATCCTTGGCAATAGATGAGATATCTTCAGCTGTGTATTCACTTTTCTCCTTTGGTACGGTTTTTGATGGATGATCTGCAACTACAACAGAGAGCTTGGTTGGCTTATGTGGTCCTTCATTAATTCTGTCAAGATATTCTGGATCTGTATCTTCCAGAAACATAGCCATCTTCACTTTTCATATGGGATATTCAGACGGTCTCAGCATGGGAACCCTGATAGTCTCATATCGACTATAGGTTTGAGTCTTTGGAGTTTCTTCAGTTTTAGCGGGCTTGGTTGGATATTCTGCTTCTTCAGACATGATTGTTTTGAATCTTTACTGTATGTGTGTCAACATATAGGCTCTGATACTACTTGTTAGGTCACACAATACTGTAGAAGGGGGTTGAATATAGTGTAGAATACAATCAAATCGATTTAAAGTATAAGTAACATAAAACAGATATATTTGATATAATAAACTCTGAATGGAACTGTTCTCTCTCAGTGATGAACAAATATCACGAGAGCTGCTAGGTTATAATATATGATCTTCTCGATGATCGTAACTCTTATAGAGTAAACCTATGTCTGTGTTTATATAGACACACAGTTACAAGATAACTTCTAGTTGATATGGAATAGAATTCTGTCTCCTAAAATATATCAACCAGATATCTTATATAATTCTTCTAGTCCTCGAACTCTTTCCATGCATATCTTCTTCTTGTATTAGTTTCGATCTTTTTTCTTGTAAATCAGCTTCCTTCCTTAACTGTTAGTCCTCCAGTACTTAAGTTCTGATATCCATCTTCTGATATTATCTTCTGATAATCTAAGTCCTGATATCCTTAAGTCCTGACTTCCAGTAAGTCCTGATTCCAGTAAGTACTGATATTTCCTGTTAGTTAATGTTGTGCATATGTTGTGGACTTGATGATTTCATAAACAAAACATCTAAGTAGATTTTACTTAGTGAAATAATGTAGCACTCGACGGATAAGAATTATAGTCCCGACGGATAACTCATTATAGTCCCGACGGATGTTAACTCATTATCCATCGAATGAGTAGCTTATGTAATAATAAGCCTGTAACATAGTTCTGTATACATCTTTGTATAGATTCTGTAGTAGCCTATAAGTCATGTTGACTTTAACTAGATATGCAGAATAGGTTGATTAATTATATATAAATGATGCCTTGTAATTCTGCATAAGTGAAATGAAGTCAAGTGCCAAAATAGCTACTGACGGATGATTAACAAAGTCATCGACGGATGATCAAATGACTATCAACGAGTGTTTAGTATAGCAGTCGACGGATGATCAATGAAGCCATCAACGGATGTTCAGAAAGTCGACGGATGATCATATATCCAACGGATGTTCATAAAATCCAACGGATGATCATATAAAGAATTCAAACAGCATTTGAACAGTGAAAGCTGAGCACAGCCGTCGAGATGTATACAAATCTACTGTGGAAGCCCATTAACTGGGTAATAGAAGACGAAAAGCAGCAAAGCTTAAGACTGATAGTTTTTATATTTATTCAGTCTTTTTGACTTTGTAATCTTGGTAATATATAAACCAAGAACGTAGCAAATAAAAAGTGTTGAGAAACAAAAATAGAGAAATCTTTGTAAGCAGAATTATTAGTATTTCTCTGTATTCTCAGCAGTTCAATTTGTAAGCAGCTGTGAGCATTCTTGTACACAGAGTCCTCTCGATATATAATATATATCTCTGGTGGAATTGTTTAAATCCACCAGAAATTTTTTAAAGACTCTTGTTTTTAATTACTTATGTTTTGATTCAATTAAGTTTCTATTCCGCATTGTGCTAATCAAAACACTTATATCTATATTCGAGTTGAACATTTTTATTTCGAGAAAAAGGTTCAAGAATTCCATTCAACCCCCCTTCTGTAATTCTTGCTATATTGTTAAGGGACTAACAATTGGTATCAGAGCAAGCTCTTAATTTACAAAGAGTTTAAAGATCAAAACAATTCAACAAGATGAACAAGAAAGACGTTGGAGTCAAGATTCCTTTTCTAGATAAAGATAATTACCATCATTGGAAGGTAAAGATGCATCTTCATATGCTTTCTCAAGATGAGGCCTATGTGGACTGCATAGAAAGAGGTCCTCATGTTCCAATGAGAGCTGCAACAGGAAACGAGCCATCAGTTTCCAAACCAAGGCACGAATGGTCTGATCCTGACATTGAACAAGTCAGGAAGGATAAAAAGGCCATGAACATTCTGTTCAATGGAGTTGATGCAGACATGTTTGACAACATTATTAACTGCAAAACTGCCAAGGAAGTCTGGGATACTATACAGATAATCTGTGATGGCACCGAGAAAGTAAGAGAAAATAAAATGCAGCTCTTGATTCAGCAATATGAGCATTTTCACAATGAGGAAAGTGAGTCACTCACTGACATTTTTAGTAGATTCCAAAAACTACTAAATGCTCTTAAGTTGCATGGAAGAGTCTATCAGACTAAAGACTCTAATATGAAATTCCTTAGATCTCTTTTAAAGGAATGGAAACCAATGACAGTCTCATTAAGAAACTCACAAGATTATAAAGAGTTTACTTTGGAGAGACTGTATGGCATCCTGAAGACTTATGAGCTTGAGATAGAGCAGGATGAAAGGATGGAGAGAGGAAAGAAGAAAGGAGGATCCATTGCACTAGTTGTTGATTTGGAAAAAGAGAAGGAAGTGAAGATGGAAGTTGTTGAGTCAACTTTTAAGGTCTGTGAAAGCAAAGGCAAGGGGATTGCAGTGGAAAGTGAAGATTCATTGAGTCAAGATGACATGCAGGATATTGATGAGTACCTAGGATTTCTTTCCAGGAAATTTGCCAAGCTCAAGTTTAAGAAGAACTTTGGAGCAACCAAGCCAAATAGAAACATGATGGATAAGTCAAAATTCAAATGTTTCAAATGTGGCTTGGCAGGGCATTTTGCAAATGAGTATAGAAAGTCAGATTCCGGTAAGAAAAGGTTTGAGTCTGTGGATTATAAGTAAAAATACTTTGATCTACTCAAACAAAAGGAAAGGGCTTTTATTACACAAGAGAATGACTGGGCAGCAGATGGTTTGGATGAAGATGAAGATGTCAGCTATGTCAATCTAGCCCTAATGGCCAAGTCTGATGAAACAGAGACAAGTTCCTCAAGCAATCAGGTAATCACTACAAACCTTGCACATTTATCTAAAGCTGAGTGTAATGATTCCATAAATGACATGTCTACAGAATTATATCATTTGCATGTTACACTTAAGTCTCTTACTAAAGAAAATGATAAAATCAAAGAAAACAACTTGTTTTTAAGTGAGAGGAATAATATGCTTGAGTCTCAGTTTGTTGATTTTGAGAAACTAAGGATTGAGTGTAAGATTGCCAAGGAGGAATTAACTGAGTCCTTGAAAAAGGAAGAGATTTTAAAGAAGCAGCTCAAGCGTGAACAAGAGGTGATTAAAACATGGAAAACATCCAGGGATGTCCATGCTCAAATCACCAAAGTTCAAGGAATTGAGTCTTTCTGTGATGAAGCCTGGAAATAGAATAAAGAGAAACTAGAACCTAATTTGGTAGATGGATTGCTAACAGATGTAGACTCGATGGATGATGAGGATCATCCGTCGGATAACAAAAAGTGTTATCCGTCGATTAATGAAAATCATCATCCGTCGGCTGTGAGCAAGCCCATTAGTAAAGCCAAACTAGTTAAGCTGAATGAGAAGTATGGGTCTGTTTCCAAGAACTTTGTTTCAGGAGAGTCAAGTCAAGTTAAGAAAGGAAAAAGGGGTAATGTTGGTCACATGACTGTCAAACAGCTAAGTGACAGACTTGAGAAAATTGAGATAAAAACAGAGACTAAAAGGAAAAATAACAGGAATGGTAAAGTAGGGATTAACAAACACAATAACTACACACCTGATAAATATGCTCCTAGAAAAATCTGTGTCAAGTGTGGTAGTGTAAATCATTTGTCTGTTAATTTCAAATCTGCCATGCCTACTCCCATGTCTGTTCAGTCTCAATTTCCCAACATGAATGCAATGCCTCCCATGCCTGTTAATGTTATGCCTACACAGAACATGAATGCACAGTTTGCTAATATGCCATTTGCACCTAATCCATATTAGCTGCATACAGTATGCCTCAAATGCCATTTAGCATGCCCTACTGGAATAACATGTTTACACCAAGCATGTCATTTCCTGGTAGCCATAATATGCATGATAATTCTGTTGCATTAAATGGTTTCAAAGGCCCAACCCAAATGACTAAGGAAGAATCTGAAATTCCTAAGTCAAATGAGTTAAGACCTAAGAAACAGAAGAAGAAAGCTAACAAGGCAGGACCCAAGGAAACTTGGGTACCAAAATCAACTTGATTTGATTTTGATGTGTGCAGGGAAACCGAAGGAATCTTTGGTACTTGGACAGTGGTTGTTCAAGACACATGACTGGTGATTCTATCCTGCTCACAGAGTTTAAGGAGAGAGCTGGCCCAAGTATTACTTTTGGAGATGACAGCAAGGGTTATACTGTGGGATATTGCTTGATTTCAAAAGACAATATCATCATTGAGGAGGTTGCCTTAGTGGATGGTCTCAAACACAATCTGTTGAGTATCAGCCAGCTTTGTGACAAAGGCAATTCAGTAACCTTCAACAAAGAAGCCTATGTTGTGACTAATAATCAAAGCAACAAAGTGGTTCTCACTGGTGTGAGAAGAGAAAATGTGTACCTAGCTGATTTCAACTCAACTAAAGCAGAATCTGTAACTTGTCTTCTTAGTAAAGCAAGTCAGGATGAAAGTTGGCTATGGCACAAGAAGCTATCTCATTTAAACTTCAAGACCATGAATGAGCTGGTAAAGAAAGAATTGGTAAGAGGTATTCCTCTAGTGGAGTTTTCAAAGGATGGACTGTGTGATGCCTGCCAAACGGGGAAGCAGATCAAAGCATCATTTAGGAAGAAACTTGATTCAGCAATTGAAGAGCCTTTACAACTGCTTCACATGGACTTGTTTGGACCAGTCAATGTATTGTCAATCTCAAGGAAAAGATTTTGCCTAGTAATTGTAGATGATTTCTCAAAGTTCTCTTGGACATATTTTCTAAAGTCTAAAGATGAGGCTAGTGAAATCATCATCAATCACATAAGGCAAGTCAACAATCATCCTGATTTTAAAGTTAGAAGAATCAGGAGTGACAATGGAACTGAGTTTAAGAACTCTATCATGAGAGCATTCTGTGAAGAAAATGGGATACTACATGAGTTTTCAGCAGCAAGGACTCCACAACAGAATGGAGTAGTGGAAAGGAAGAACAGATCACTTATTGAAGCTGCAAGGACAATGCTTGAAGAATCTAAACTACCAACATATTTCTGGGCTGAAGCTGTAAATACTGCATGCTACACTCAGAACATTTCTCTGATTAATCAAGCAAGATGCATGACTGCCTATCAATTGCTCAAGAACAAGAAGCCAACTCTAAACTTTCTTCATGTCTTTGGCTGCAAATGATATATCCTGAGAAATCAAACTGATCAAAATGGGAAGTTTGATGCTAAAGCAGATGAAGGAATTTTTGTTGGATATGCTGTTGGTAAAGCATATAGAGTCTACAATCTAAGAACCAACATTGTTGTGGAATCTATACATGTTGTGTTTGATGATAAAAAGATTGAAGGACGGGAAGATGGAGATTACCATGAGAGCCTCAAATTTGACAATGTTGAGATGGTTAGTGATGAAAGTGATGATGAGAGTGATCAAGAAACAGTGTTTAAGGATAATGCAGATAAATCTACCACCAATGAAGCACAAAACTCAACATCCGTTAAGTTGCATAATGCTTCATCCATCGGAAGGCAATCTGTGTTATCCGTCGGAAGACAACCTGCCTCATCCGTCGGTACTCAAAATTCACCATCCGTCGGGTTATCAAAAGGAGCAGGAGGTCAAGACAGATCACCTACAGAAAATTCTCCTTTCTCAAATCAAAGATCCACAAACTCAGGGGGAGTTTCTAGCAATCAAAACTCAATCACACATCAAGACAATCACGAGGCCTCTTCATCTAGAGCTAATCTACCTCAACAAAGGAAATGGACAAAAGATCACCCCTTTGAGCTTATCATTGGTGATGTTTCTTCTAGAGTTCAAACAAGAAGAGCAACTCAGGAAGAATGTCTATACAGCAGCTTTCTGTCAAAGGAAGAACCAAAGAAGGTAGAAGAAGCTTTGTTGGATCCTGATTGGATTTTAGCTATGCAGGAGGAGCTAAATCAATTTGAAAGGAATAATGTATGGAAGCTGGTACCCAAGCCTAAAGGAAAGAATCCAATAGACACCAACTGGGTATTCAGAAACAAGATGGATGAAAATGGCATAGTAATCAGGAATAAAGCTAGATTGGTTGCTAAGTGTTATTGTCAGCAAGAAGGAATAGATTTTGATGAAACTTTTGCTCCTGTTGCAAGATTTGAAGCCATCAGAATCTTTTTAGCCTATGCAGCCCATGCCAATTTCAAGGTCTATCAAATGGATGTCAAAAGTGCCTTTCTAAATGGAGATTTGGAGGAAGAAGTGTATGTTAGTCAACCTCCTGGTTTTGAAGATCCAAATTTTCCAGAATATGTATATTATCTACTGAAAGCACTTTATGGACTGAAGCAAGCACCTAGAGCCTGGTATGACACTTTATCAAAGTTCCTTTTGGAAAATCATTTCACAAGAGGTACTGTAGATAAAACTTTATTTTTCAGAAATGTTAATGGCTCTAGTATACTTGTTCAAATTTATGTAGATGATATTATTTTTGGCTCTACAGATGAGAAACTTTGTAAAAAGTTTGCCAAATTGATGCAAAGTAAGTATGAAATGAGTATGATGGGAGAACTAACTTACTTTCTTGGTTTGCAAGTTAAGCAAGTTAATGATGGAATATTCATTAGTCAAACTAAATATATTTTTGATCTCTTAAAGAAGTTTGATCTAATGGATTGCACATCTGCAAAAACTCCCATGGCCACATCAACTAAGCTTGAATTAAACACTACTGAAAAGTCTTTGGATATTTCAAGTTATAGGGGCATGGTTGGCTCACTTCTGTACTTAACAGCTAGTAGGCTAGATATAATATTTGCTACTTGTTTATGTGCTAGATTTCAGGCTGATCCTAGAGAATCTCACTTGATAGCTATTAAAGAATTTTCAGATATCTCAAGGGAACACCAAATCTTGGCATTTGGTACCCTAGAGATTCTGGCTGAAATCTAACTGGTTATTCAGATGCAAATTATGCAGGTTGTAGAATTGATAGAAAGAGCACAACAGGAACCTGTCAATTTCTAGGAAATAAGCTTGTGTCCTGGTTCAGTAAAAAGCAAAATTCAGTTTCTACTTCTACAGCTGAAGCTGAATATATTGCTGCTGGCAGTTGCTGTGCACAGATTTTATGGATGAAAAATCAATTTCTAGATTATAGTTTGCAAATTAAAAGGATTCCTATTTTCTGTGATAACTCAAGTGCAATTGCCATCACTGAAAATCCAGTGCAACATTCAAGGACAAAGCACATTGTTGTGAATATGTTGTGTACTTGATGATTACCTAAACAAAACATCTAAGTAAATTTTACTTAGTGAAATAATGTAGCACTCGACGGATAAGAATTATAGTCCCGACGGATAACTCGTTTTAGTCCCGACGGATGAGTAACTTATTATCCATCGAGTGAGTAGCTTATGTAATAATAAGTTTGTAGCACAGTGTTGTATGCACCTTTGTATAGAATCTGTAGTAGTATATAAGTCATGTTGACTTTAACTAGATATGCAGAATAGGTTGATTAACTGTACATAAGCAATGTCTTGTAATTCTGTATAAGTGAAATGAAGTCAAGTGCCAAAATAGCTATCAACGAATGTTTAACAAAGCTTCGACGGATGATCAAATGACTTTCAACGGATGTTTAAAATAGCAGTCTACGGATGATCAAGTAAGTCATCGACGGATGATCTGAAAGTCGACGGATGATCATATCAAGATTCAAACATCAGTTGAACATTGAAAGCTGACACACAGCCGTCGAGTTGGATACAAACACACTGTGGAAGCCTATTAACTGGGTAATAGAGGATGGAAAGCAGCAAAGATCAAGACTGTTAGATTTTATATTTATTCAGTTCTTTTGACTTTGTAATCTTGGTAATATATAAACCAAGAGAGTAGCAAATAGAAAAACAACGAAGAGAGCTAAGAAACAAACACAGAGAAATCTTTGTAAGCACTATCTTTAGCATTTCCTGTGTTCTTAGTAGTTCTATTTTGTATAAGCAGCTGTGAGCATTTCTGCACACAGAGTCCTCTCGGTATATTAAATATATCTCTGGTGGAATTGTTTAAATCCACCAGAAAGTTTTTAAAGACTCTTGTTTTTAATTACTCTTGTTTTGATTCATTAAAGTTTATATTCCGCATTGTGCTAATCAAAACAAATATATCTATAATCGAGTTGAACATTTTATTTCAAGAAAAAGTTCAAGAATTCCATTCAACCCCCCTTCTGTAATTCTTGCTATATTGTTAAGGGACTAACAATTGGTATCAGAGCAGGCTCTTAATCTACAAAGAGTTTAAAGATCAAAATAATACAGCAAGATGAACAAGAAAGATGTTGGCGTCAAGATTCCTTTTCTTGATAAAGATAATTACCATCATTGGAAGGTAAAGATGCATCTTCATATGCTTTCTCAAGATGAGGCCTATGTGGACTGCATAGAAAGAGGCCCTCATGTTCCAATGAGAGCTGCAACAGGAAATGAACCATCTGTTCCAAAGCCAAGGCATGAATGGTTTGAACCTGATCTTGAACAAGTCAGGAAAGATAAAAAGGCCATGAACATTCTGTTCAATGGTGTTGATGCAGATATGTTTGATAACATCATCAACTGCAAGACTGCCAAGGAAGTTTGGGACACAATACAGATAATCTGTGATGGTACTGAGCAAGTAAGAGAAAATAAAATGCAGCTCCTGATTCAGCAATATGAGCATTTTCACAATGAAGAAAGTGAGTCACTCACTGACATTTTTAGTAGATTCCAAAAGCTACTAAATGCTCTTAAATTGCATGGAAGAGTCTATCAGACTAAAGACTCCAATCTGAAATTTCTCAGATCTCTTCCAAAGGAATGGAAACCAATGACAGTCTCATTGAGAAACTCTCAAGATTATAAGGAGTTTACTTTGGAGAGACTGTATGGCATTCTAAAGACCTATGAGCTTGAAATAGAGCAGGATGAAAGAATGGAGAGAGGAAAGAAGAAAGGAGGATCCATTACACTAGTGGCTGAACTGGAAAAGGAGAAGGAAGTGAAGATGGAAGCTGTAGAATCAACTTCAAAGGCCTGTGAAAGCAAGGGTAAAGGGCTAGCTGCAGAAAGTGAAGATTCTTTAAGTCAAGATGACATGGAGGACATTGATGAGCACCTAGCATTCCTTTCAAGAAGATTTGCCAAGCTCAAGTTCAAGAAGAACTTTGGAGCTGCCAAGCCAAATAGAAACATGGTGGATAAGTCAAAATTCAAGTGTTTCAAATGTGGCTTGGCAGGGCATTTTGCAAATGAGTGTAGAAAGTCAGATTCCAGTAAGAAGAGATTTGAGTCTGTGGATTATAAGCAAAAATACTTTGATCTACTCAAACAGAAGGAAAGGGCTTTTATTACACAAAAGAATGACTGGGCAGCTGATGGTTTGGATGAAGATGAGGATGTCAGTTATGTCAATCTAGCCCTTATGGCCAAATCTGATGAAACAGAGACAAGTTCCTCAAGCAATCAGGTAATTACTACAAACCTTGCACATTTATCTAAAGCTGAGTGTAATGATGCAATAAATGACATGTCTACAGAATTGTATCATTTGCGTATTACACTTAAGTCCCTCACTAAAGAAAATGCTAAAATCAAAGAAAACAACTTGTTTTTGAGTGAGAGGAATAATATACTTGAGTCTCAGTTTGTTGAGTTTGAGAAACTAAAAATTGAGTGTAGAATTGCTAAGGAGGAATTAACTGAGTCCTTGAAAAAGGAAGAAATTTTAAAGAAGCAGCTTGATCGTGAACAGGAGGTGATTAAAGCATGGAAAACATCCAGAGATGTTCATGCTCAAATCACCAAGGTTCAAGGAATTGAATCCTTTTGTGATGAAGCCTGGAAAAAGAATAAGGAGAAACTAGAACCTGTTTTGGTAGATGGATTGCTGACAGATGTCTCGACGGATGATGAGGACTATCCGTCGGATAACAAAATGTGTTATCCGTCGAATGATAAAAATCCTAATCTGTTGGTTGTGAGCAAACCCATTAGCAAAGCCAAATTAACCAAGCTAAATGAAAAGTATGGGTCTGTTTCCAAGAACTTTGTTTCAGGGGAGTCAAGTCAAGCCAAGAAAGGGAAGAAGGCTAATGTTGGTCACATGACTGTCAAACAGTTGAGTGACATACTTGAGAAGATAGAGGTAAAAACAGAGACTAATAGGAAAAACAATAGGAATGGTAAAGTAGGGATTAACAAACATAATAACTACACACCTGACAAATATGCTCCTAGAAAAATCTGTGTCAAATGTGGTAGTGTAAATCATTTGTCTGATAATTGCAAATCTGCCATGCCTACTCCCATGTCTGTTCAGCCTCAATTCTCTAACATGAATGCCATGCCTCCTATGCCTGTTAATGCTATGCCTACACAGAACATGAATGCACAGTTTGCTAACATGCCATTTGCACCTAATCCATATTATGATGCATACAATATGCCTCAGATGCCATTTAGCATGCCTTACTGGAATAACATGTTTGCACCAAGCATGCCATTTCCTGTTAGCCATAACATGCATAATAATTCTGTTGCATCTAGTGGTTTCAAAGGCCCAACCCAAATGACTAAGGAAGAATCTGAAATTCCTAAGTCAAATGAGTTAAGACCTAAGAAACAGAAGAAGAAAGCTAACAAGGCAGGACCCAAAGTGTAATATCCGGGATATATCGTGTAATTATTTTCGATATTAAATAATTATTATGTGTGTTCAGTATCTATTTTGTGAGTTAATTGTTAAGTGATATATGTACTTGAATATTCAAAAATAATATTAATTGAGTATTTTAATTTTTATATGTCCAAAATAAAATATAGATAATTGTCATATCTTCCTAATTATTTTTATGTTGATTTATAGATTTATAAGAATCATATGAAATTTTTTAAAATATTTTTCCGGGTAATTAAAATTTATTTTATAAAAACGGGAACCAACCGACGTCAACCGTTGTTACGTTTTTGGAACCCGAAACTCTTCCGAGAACTCCTTCCTAACCTAATTGTAATATTCCGAGCATTTTCCATGTTTCGACTTTTTCGATCCGGCGTACGGTTTGTCCTGCGCGGGTCCCGGCACAACATTTTCAATACAATATTCGTTTCGGTATATTAATAAAACCCGTATTTTCGATAAACGGGAGCTTTTTATTAAACTATCCCAATTATCACTTCGTAGTACGTGTAACTGGGTGCTGAGACCAAGACCGCAGTACAAGCTGTACTGATTTGGATAATTATCCCGAAAACCGATACCGTTTGGATCAGTTTTTATAAATAAACGTACCATTTTATATCCGGAATGATCCAACGGGATACTAATTTTCCGTAATTATAAATAGCCTTTTACCGTATTTTATTTCGTATAAAAATCAATTGCAGACAGATAATTATATAATTTTACAGAGAAAAATCTTATATTCATAAACTGGTCTAAGAATCAAACAGCAAAACGAAGGCGTTACCGATCTCTGTTTTTAAAGCTTGAGTAACCAAAACGAAGGATTTGAGGTGTTCTATCAGATTCTGAGCTTTGTTTCACTGCAGAAATCAAGGTTATTTTTCTAAAAATTTATTTATTTTCGAATTTATTTTATTAAAAATATGAATTTTTGTTCGGATGATTGTTTGTATGATTTGATGATTGCATGTTGTAGAGCTTGTTTTCCTGATGATTTTCATATGTCATACGTCTGATTTGGAGTTCAATAACATGTTCAAATTTGAGTTTGATTTTCGAATTTCAAAATTAGGGTTTATAACCCGTATGAATGTTCTTAATTGAAATTTGGGGGTTTCTTATTCTGTGATAGATTGATGATGTGTTATAGTGGGTTGTGTTCTCTGTGAAATTTGCAATCTAGTCGTATAAGTTTCATGAACCAACGAGGTCTGTAGAGAAGGGAGTTGTGTTTTGAAGTTTTCCGATGTTCGCTGGAAACTGGAAAACTTCACGGCCAAATTCCGGCCAACTCAGGGATTGTTAGGATGAATTGATTGCATGGTTGTGTTCCTAATGTTGTGTAGATGTGATCTGGAGGTGTTGGTGGGGTGAGGACGCCGGGAACGTGTTCTCCGGCGAACCCGACTGTCTTCCGGCGAAGAGCTGGAAAATTACAGTTTGGTACCCCAACTTTTGAAAACGATGCAGTTAGGTCCCTGAGGTTTGCAGACTTTGCAAATTTAGGATTCCTGTTTATAAAATGTTTAAAAATCATATTTCTTATTTATTTTTATTATAAAAATTCGTTTTTAATTTCTGAAAATTCTAAAAATTATTATTTTAATTCCGAAAATTATTTTTAATTCACAAATAAATATGAATTAATTAGTTAATTAATTTCAGTTAATTTTTAATTGCTTAATTAGTCAATTAATTCGAAAATTAATTGATTAATTGATTTAAATTAATTATTAATTGATTTTTAATTAATTATTTAATTAGATTTAATTATTAAAAATGATTTAAAAATTCTGAAAAATAGTTTCGAGCTTTAAAATATTATTCTAAATTATTTTCAAGGCTCGATAATTATTCTAAAATTGTTTCGGAACCAGAATTGGCCAACCGAACCCTGTTTATTAACCCGAAATTGATCCAACGACCCGTTTTAATTCCGAAAAATGTTTTAAAAATTATTTTAAATACCCGAAAGCACATTTATGACCCGAGACTTCTTTATAAATGATATGTCATTGATTACGTGATATATTATGTGTTATACGTGACCTGTTGTTTGACTATCGGTCTATATATTCGGTGTTTACTTCGTTATTGCATAGATTTCAATCCGTTAATCGGATTTGGGTAAAACGAAGGGTAGATAGAAGTGTGTGTTGAATAGAACTCTATGAGTTGATGATTGATAGATACTTATGATATGTGAGCAGAAAAGGCAAGACGTAGGAAAGGAAAACAGATAGTTGAAGAGTAAGACGGTTGTGATTGGAAGTCAGTGCAGAGTAGTAAGCTAATACCAGGCAAGTGTTCTGAACTTTCTCGAGATATTGTAATTCTTGATAGTCTTGTTGACATTGCAAGTGCTTTGAAGCACGAAAACCTAAACCCTGATTTCAGTTTTGTTCTTGAGCCATGAACCATATTCTTTCTAAGCCATTGATTATTGTAAACCCAAACTCGAACCTCAAGTATACGATACTATTCCATAAATACATGCAAACAAAATCCCAAACACTGAACTGAATTACTTGTACATTCAACCATTGTATCCTATGCTTTGAGAGCCCAAATCTTTGAAACCCTGAAATATTGATTCTTTTGTTATCCAATTCTTTCATTACCCAGCGTTCAAGCTTTTAAACTACTTATTTGATCCTTACAAAGATTGAAAACCTTTCATTGTTAAACACTCATTGTTGTTAATGATTTTGGTTATTGTTTATTATTGCATATTCTGTTATTATGTTAGAATTGGATTGTTTTTATAAAATTGTGGACCAGATTCGTGGTCAGACCATATAATGGTCAAGTTAGGCCAATGTGTGCCTTGGATCCAGTAGTTAGAGCAATGTTGTGTGCCTTGCTCGGGGTTAGTGCGTGACTGATCAGCAGCCTAACCTTGGCTTTTAAATTAAAAGTATAATATCCAATTCTAAATCATAATCCAATGTTCACTTGATATCATAATCATAGTCACCTGATGATCATTATTCTCAGTTTTGTCATTTTGACTTGCTGAGCTAGTTAGCTCATTTGTGCGATGTTGTTTATATTCTTTCCAGTTAAAAAGGAACCAGTTGGTAGCGAGAATCCCCAGTCCAGCGCGAGAGCTAGGGGTTCAGGTTGAGGAAGCTGAGCTAGTAGGCTTCTTTTGGGATAATTTAAGTTTGTAAAAGTTTGTATTAATGTTTGATACTCAGTGTGAGTTTGAAATAGTTGGGATTTGAACGGTTTGTAATATATTAGTGTGTTTGGCTTGTGTGCATACTTTAACCTGTTACGGTCCGTGGTAGTTGATAAGTAGGGTCACTGCATATATTATTATTATCTTTATTATTGTTATAAGCAGGTTATAATTAAGATGTGTGTGTGGACCCCAAACTTCTGACCCGGGTTTGGAGGGCGCCACAGGTTTGGTATCAGAGCTACAGGTTATAAGTCACTGACACAAGCCTAGGATAACGGGAATGGGTAGAGGGTTAAGATTAGAAGTAAGGCATAGGATGAGAGAACGTTGAGAGGTTGAGTGCTTCGGTATATCAGGTATTAGTATAGTTTGCGTTATGGAACGAGATTCTTCTATTGCGATATGATTTCAGATAGCAGAGATGGCCGATTCTTTTATTCCCGTATCAGCTGATCACTCAAAGCCTTCAGTTGGAGCACCAGCATCGGATCCACGTCCTGTGATTCCACCAGCATTGGCTATTCTACCTCCACCGGTGTTGCAGCCCGTGCCACTGCAGGCTATTCCACCTCCAGGCATGAGGCCACCTGTCAGAGGACCCCCACCAGCTGATTCAGATTCCACTGGGCATTCAGTAGCGAGTGCCCCATTCCAGTCTACATTGCCCCCAGTTCCTTATTACCGGTATGAGGCTCTTCTATTGGAGCGTGATTCCTTGTTGGCTCAGATTAGAGAGTTACAGCATATCATCAGGACTACAGATGTTAATCATGGTGTGAGGGAGCTTCGAGAGGAGATTCATGTAACCCGGAGGGTTCTTGAGGCTAGGTTATATGGAGCTACACTACCTGGCAGGGGCCCTGATGCACTGCTGGGCTGGGCTACTGAGGTGATGGAGGACTTTGAGAGGCTAGCAGGACCAGAGTTTCCTTGGAGCTGAGTTAGAGATTTTGAGATGAAGATGCTGAGTAGTGTTGTATGGTTATGTAGTATGGACAGTAGTGTGTAGTGTGTATTAGAAGACTTTTGAGTTGTATTTATAGACTAGCGATGCTGACTAGTGAGTAGGTTGTTGTACCCTTTCTGCTTTTACTTTTGAAGAGTCTTTACGCTTGTACTACCTAAAACTTTTGATCTATATATCAGTACCTTTTCCTTTCCAACACTGTCATTTATTTTATTGCACCTGTTTTACTTTACCTTATTTATGGCACCAGTATACCCTGTGATACCATGTACCCTGTTTTCTCTAACTGTTTATATTCTGTAAAGAAGCATGCAATTTACTTAATTACAACTGTTTTCAAAAAGAGATATTCTTGTTTTCCAAAACTTTTCTTTTATGCAAATATTTGATTCAAAAGCTAAATAAATTGATTGATTCTTTACAGAAAATGCCTCCCAAAAGAAATACCCGCACCAACACCCAGAATGAAGAAACTAACAACAACAACAATAACAATCAAAATGATATAAACCAGAATGTGAACCCAGGACCCATGGACCCAGCAATAGCCCAGATTCTTCAAATCTTGGCCCAACAAACAGTTCACCTGGCACAACAACAGCAGAGACAGACCAATCCCCAGGTAACTTTCAAAACTTTTCAGGCAATAAACCCACCAGAATTCAAGGGTTCCTTAGAGCCAATTGAAGCAAATGTTTGGTTAAAGGAAATAGAAAAGGCATTTGCCTTAGTGAAAGTGAAAGAGGAACAGAAGGTTGAGTTTGCAAGTTACTATCTGAAGAATGAGGCCACCTATTGGTGGGAAATGGTGAAGACATTGGAAGGCACATATGTTATTAGTTGGGAAAGGTTCAAGGAATTGTTTTTAGAAAAGTATTTTCCTCAATTTGTTCAGGATCAAATGGAGCTGAAGTTTTTAGAGTTAAAGCAAGGGAATATGTCGGTAACAGATTATGAAGGGAAGTTTGAGGAATTGTCAAGGTATGTGTCGTCGTATGTTGATACTGATAGAAAGAAAGCTAAGAGATTCCAGCAAGGCTTGAAGTCATGGATCAGGGGGAAAGTAGCTATTTTTGAATTGGATACCTACGCCGGGGTTGTACAGAAAGCTATGATCGCAGAGACAGAGAGTGAGATGTTCCAGAAAGATAAGGACAACAAGAAAAGGAAAGTTGAGGGAAGTGAGGGTCAGTCACAAACAGGGAAGTTTCCAAATTTTAAGAAGGGCAAGTTTCAGCCAGGGAGAAATTTTAATTTTAGGAGACAAAATACAGGAGACGGAGGCCAAGGCAATCGTCCAGCTAATGTGAATCCGCCGAATCAGTTGAGATTAACTTTTCCAGATTGTCAAGTATGTGGAAAGAAGCATGGAGGAGTTTGTAACAAGTTGAATGTGGTATGTTTTTAATGCAACCAGAAAGGGCACTACTCGAGGGAGTGCCAAAATTAGCCAGCAAATAAGGATCAGCCTATCCGGAATCCAGCAGTGAAGGTTCCAGTCATTGGATTTACATGCTTTAAATGTGGGAAGCCAGGACATATGGCCAGGGATTGCAAGACACCAGCCCCAGTCAGTAATGTATTAAGGATTATGGGATCTACCCCAACAGTGAATGAGACTTCAAGGGCTAGAGTTTTTGACATGTCGATGAAGGATGCGATCCAGGATACGGATGTCGTGGCAGGTACGCTTAATGTGAATTCTTTATGTGCCAAAGTGTTAATAGACTCGGGAGCAACTCGATCGTTTGTTTCACAAGATTTTATTAGTAAATTAAACTGTCCAGTTGAGTGCTTAAATGAAATAATGACTGTGGAATTAGCAAATCAAGAACGTGTAACTGTAAACCAAGTTTGTGGAAATTGTGAGATTGAGATTTCTGGTAGTAAGTTTTGTGTAGATTTGATACCATTTAAGTTAGGAGAATTTGATATGATATTAGGGATGGATTGGTTATCTAAGCATGATGCTCAGATAGATTGTCGAAATAAGAAAGTAATGGTGAAAATGCCAGAAGAAAGAATAGTAATGTTCAAGGGACAGAAGCAGGTAAAGAAGTTCTTAACGATGATTCAAGCCAAGAAGTTACTACGGCAAGGATGCGAGCATTTCGTAGCATACGTGATTGACAAAAGTCAGGAGCCAGCAAAACTTGAAGATATCCCAGTAGTGAATGAATTTCCAGACGTATTTCCCGACTAAATTGCCAGGACTTCCTCCAGATAGAGAAATTGAATTTGCGATCGACTTAGCACCTGGAACAGAACCAGTATCCAAAGCCCCGTACAGAATGGCACCTGTTGAGATGAAAGAGCTAGCAAAGCAATTGCAGGAATTGTTAGAAAAAAGAGTAATCAAACCCAGCGTATCCCCGTGGGGAGCCCCGGTATTATTTGTCAAGAAGAAAGATGGAAGCATGAGACTGTGCATTGACTATAGGGAACTCAACAAGCTGACAATCAAGAACAAGTATCCGTTACCCAGAATCGATGATCTGTTTGACCAATTGAAGGGAGCCAAGTACTTCTCCAAAATTGATTTAAGATCGGGATATCATCAACTAAAGATCAAGCCAGAAGATATACCAAAGACAGCTTTCAGAACAAGGTATGGACATTATGAGTTTTTAGTGATGTCTTTTGGATTGACCAACGCCCCAGCAGCGTTTATGGACCTGATGAACAGAATTTTCAAGGAATATTTGGACAAGTTCGTTATAGTATTTATAGACGATATTTTGATCTATTCAAAGACGGAGGAGGATCATGCGGAACATTTAAGGACAACTTTGGAGATTTTAAGGAAAAAGAAGTTATATGCTAAATTGTCGAAGTGTGAGTTTTGGCTATAAGAAGTTCAGTTCTTAGGACACATAGTCAGTAACGAAGGGATCAAAGTGGACCCAGCAAAGATCGAGGCAATTACGAATAGGGAAAGACCGAGAACACCCCCTGAGGTAAGAAGTTTCTTGGGATTGGCAGGATATTATCGATGATTCGTTCAGAAATTTCTCAAGGATTGCCACACCATTAACAAAGCTTCCACGAAAGAATGAAAAGTTTATATGGAATGACAAGTGCGAAGAAAGTTTTCAGGAATTGAAGCGGAGATTAATCACAACACCTGTTTTGTCACTTCCAGACAATCAAGAGGAATTTCGTAATTTATAGCGATGCTTCCTACAAAGGATTAGGATGTGTTCTTATGCAGCACGACAAGGTGATTGCGTATGCGTCAAGGCAATTGAAACCACACGAACAAAAGTATCCTACTCATGACTTGGAGCTAGTAGCTATAGTTTTTGCTTTGAAGATTTGGAGACATTATTTGTATGAAGAAAAGTGTGAGATTTTCACGGATCACAAAAGTTTGAAATATATATTTACCCAGAAGGAACTTAATATGAGGCAAAGGAGATGGTTAGAATTGATCAAGGATTATGATTGCTCGATTAATTATCATCCCGGTAAGGCGAATGTGGTGGCAGACGCATTAAGTCGGAAGGAAAAGTTAAATGAATTATCAGTACCTGAAGATATATATAAGGAATTTCAGAAATTGGAATTGGAAATTAGAGTTTGCGAGCCTGAGAAAGCGAAAAGTGTACAGTATGACTTTCCAGCCGGAGTTGTTGGAGAAAATAAAGAAATGTCAGAAAGATGTAATGGATCAAGATATAAATCGTTTGATAGGTGAAGAATTATGCACGCAGAAGGATGATCAAGGCATTTTGAGATTTTCATCTAGAATCTGGATTCCACCAGTGACGGAGTTAAAGAATGAAATTTTACAAGAAGCACATAGTTCAAGATATTCCATCCATCCAGTGAGTACCAAAATGTACAGAGATTTAAAGAAGAATTATTGGTGGCCAGATATGAAGAAGGAAATTACGGAATGGGTTAGCAAATGTTATACCTGTCAGAGAGTTAAAGCAGAGCATCAAAGACCAAGCGGATTGCTACAGCCATTGGAGATTCCAGAGTGGAAGTGGGAACATATTACCATGGATTTCATAGTTGGATTACCAAGGACAAGAGCTAATCATGATGCCATTTGGGTTATAGTGGATAGACTTACCAAGTCAGCTCATTTTCTGCCTATAAATGAAAGATTTTCGCTCGAACAAGTTGGTCCATATGTACCTAAAAGAAATTGTAGTTCGTCATGGAGTTCCAGTGTCTATCGTATCTGATCGAGATCCAAGGTTTAATTCAAGATTCTGGAAGAGTTTTCAAGAATGTTTGGGAACAAGACTGAATATGAGTACAGCTTATCACCCCCAAACGGATGGCCAAAGTGAAAGAACGATCCAGACAATCGAGGATATGTTACGTGTTTGTGCTATTGATTTCAAAGGAAGTTGGGACGAACATTTACCCCTGGTAGAGTTTGCTTACAACAACAGTTATCATGCCAGCATTGGAATGCCACCTTATGAATCCCTTAATGGACGCAAATGTAGATCTCCATTATATTGGAACGAAGTAGGAGAACGCAAAATACTCGGACCTGAATTGGTGCAACAGACAAAGAAAGTTGTTGAAATTATCCAGAAGAGATTAATAGCCGCACAAAATCGTCAGAAGAGATATGCAGACCAGTCAAGGAAAGACATGGAATTTGAAGAAGGGAGCTTGGTATTATTAAAAGTATCACTGTGGAAAGGACTAACGAGGTTTGGGAAGAAAGGGAAGCTAAGCCCAAGATATGTCGGACCTTTTGAGATCCTAAAGAGCGTTGGCAAAGTCGCTTACGAATTGGCGTTACCTCCGCACATGGGGCACATTCACAATGTTTTTCATGTATCGATGCTCAAGAAATATAATCCAGACTCCAGGCATATAATAGAATATGAGCCAATAGAGCTTCAGGCAGATTTATCATATGTAGAGAATCCAATAGAGATTTTAGAGGAAAAAGAGAAAGTATTGAGGAATAAAGTGATAAAGTTAGTAAGAGTATTGTGGAGAAACCCAAAGGTTGAAGAGTCAACCTGGGAGTTAGAAAGTGATATGAGAGAAAAGTATCCTCATTTGTTATCTTAGGAGATTCTGAGGACAGAATCCTTTTAAGGGGGGAAGGATGTAATATCCGGGATATATCGTGTAATTATTTTTGATATTAAATAATTATTATGTGTGTTCAGTATCTATTTTGTGAGTTAATTGTTAAGTGATATATGTACTTGAATATTCAAAAATAATATTAATTGAGTATTTTAATTTTTATATGTCCAAAATAAAATATAGATAATTGTCATATCTTCCTAATTATTTTTATGTTGATTTATAGATTTATAAGAATCATATGAAATTTTTTAAAATCTTTTTCCGGGTAATTAAAATTTATTTTATAAAAACGGGAACCAACCGACGTCAACCGTTGTTACGTTTTTGAAACCCGAAACTCTTCCGAGAACTCCTTCCTAACCTAATTAAATATTCCGAGCATTTTCCATGTTTCGACTTTTTCGATCCGGCGTACGGTTTGTCCTGCGCGGGTCCCGGCACAACATTTTCGATACAATATTCATTTCGGTATATTAATAAAACCCGTATTTTCGATAAACGGAAGCTTTTTATTAAACTATCCCAATTATCACTTCGTAGTACGTGTAACTGGGTGCTGAGACCAAGACCGCAGTACAAGCTGTACTGATTTGGATAATTATCCCGAAAACCGATACCGTTTGGATCAGTTTTTATAAATAAACGTACCATTTTATATCCGGAATGATCCAACGGGATACTAATTTTCCGTAATTATAAATAGCCTTTTACCGTATTTTATTTCGTATAAAAATCAATTGCAGACAGATAATTATATAATTTTACAGAGAAAAATCTTATATTCATAAACTGTTCTAAGAATCAAACAGCAAAACGAAGACGTTACCGATCTCTGTTTTTAAAGCTTGAGTAACCAAAACGAAGGATTTGAGGTGTTCTATCAGATTCTGAGCTTTGTTTCACTGCAGAAATCAAGGTTATTGTTCTAAAAATTTATTTATTTTCGAATTTATTTTATTAAAAATATGAATTTTTGTTCGGATGATTGTTTGTATGATTTGATGATTTCATGTTGTAGAGCTTGTTTTCCTGATGATTTTCATATGTCATACGTCTGATTTGGAGTTCAATAACATGTTCAAATTTGAGTTTGATTTTCGAATTTCAAAATTAGGGTTTATAACCCGTATGAATGTTCTTAATTGAAATTTGGGGGTTTCTTATTCTGTGATAGATTGATGATGTGTTATAGTGGGTTGTGTTCTCTGTGAAATTTGCAATCTAGTCGTATAAGTTTCATGAACCAACGAGATCTGTAGAGAAGGGAGTTGTGTTTTGAAGTTTTCCGATGTTCGCCGGAAATTGGAAAACTTCACGGCCAAATTCCGGCCAACTCAGGGATTGTTAGGATGAATTGTGTAACACCCCCAGATCCGGGGTCGGGGATCCGGGTTGTCACGGTCTTTCTTTCCACAATATCACTTCACTTAATTAATAATAAATAACCTCATACTGTGACCCCACACTAACACACACCACAACCCGTTATAGTCTCAGAGATGAAATTGAAATAAGTACAAGTCTTTGAATCCACAATTTTAAATTATTACAACCCAAAACGATTACTTGATAATTTACAGTTAATTGCCATTATCTGCCACAAGTTATAATTATACATAATTTGATTCTCAAAAGTAGATGGTCTACACTACAATGGATCTACCTCTGCAGCTATAGCAGCTACAACATCATCGGGAAGACGCGGGACGCTTCCCACGCGCTTGCGCTGGGTCTGCTGGAGTCTGGCCATCTTTCCTAACTGTTGTTGTGTGATGAAGAAATAAAGCAAGAGTGAGCCTTACAGCTCGCAAGATAATATATATAGTGATAACAACAATATAAGTATCTAAATGGATACTTAATAGCATCTCTATCATATGCAAGATAATTACTTACTAGATATAAGTAAAAACAAGGAATGAAGTTACCAATACTTCACCACACTTATATCATATATAAAGTTACTTGAACTGCCACCGTTCGAAGTATTATAAGTTTTAAGAAAAACACCCCATAGATGAGACCACAAGTTAAGACTTGAATAGATTCAATCTTTGAAATATTATTGAATGAAAAAGTTATGAGATACTTTATTTAGTCCCGGTATATATATATCCACATATATATACCCCTTTAAACATTTCCTGGAACCTCTGTTATGTAAAGTATGAACAGAGTTTGAAACATCCAATGAATTTTGGAAAGGAAAAGAATTTTGGCATAAACCAGATATCTTGCTGATCAGGCAAAGATACCAATAAGTAACCTTTTCTACTGTAGATGGATGAATTCCTCACCGGTCATCACCCTGGCCGCATTAGGACCTCGCGCTAGACCGTACCCCGGCCCCTCACGCGTTGATGGACTGCCACCCAGCCACTTACACAATAATAGACCGTACCCCGGCCTGTCGCTTATGCCGACTCAATGAGATGGGCTTATTTCCCGAACGTTGGGCAAGTAATCAATTCATTTACCAAATCTGCAACCTCGTTGCGAATATAAAATACACCACAGAGCCGGATTCCCCAGGTTTTGAGCGAGAATTTAAATCCCCTTTAAAAAGGAAGATCTTAAATATAAAAAAAATGAGTTTTGGGATCCGCTCTGACTTTTAAAAATCATTTTGAAGACTCGAAAACACTTTAAAGAGTGTTTGGAGTAAGGCTGATTTAATGAAGTAAATCAGTCCCCAAAATATTTAGAAAATGACTGAATATTATTATTTAAATAATATTCCCATAAAGAATAATCTTTATAAAAATAATTGAAGTAGAAGTATTAAAACTTATACTTGAAATAAACATTAAATAACCAAAGATATACTTATATGAAAGTATTATCTTTATTTGAATAATCGAAAATAAGTTTGATTATTAACACCTTTGGGTCCCTATACTAAGGGTATATGCAAGTTACCGCTATCCTCTAGCATAGGTATTATCAAATGAACCAACAGATATATATTTCAAGAATATGAAACAGGCATGCATATATACCATATCACATGCGACAATATATCGCAAAAGTTTGCTAAATAACCAATAGGCATTTATCGCAAGATCATGCATATACAAAGGTATACATCACAACAACAGTATATCGGATAGAATACTTGCCTGAGTGACTTGGGGGTGAGAAAGGCTCGGGACGAGTCTGATAACCTATAAACAACAAGTAAGTTGGAATTAAACCAAAATCACTTGTAAATCTATGCTTTAACTAACTTAGACTCTAATGCTAGTTTTGCGCTCACCGATTTGCTTAAGTCACTCGGGTACCCTCGGCTCCACCATTTTTAATAATTTAACCTTTACGAGTTTTAAAGCGATTCCTTCGCTAATGACTTACCAACTGCCTAACACACTTACCATAAATGTTTCACACATTAATTAACCCTTTTTGGTCTTTAACCTACATTCCAAAGTAAGGCGAGGGAAAAAAGTTTCGTTCGCGAAACGCCGTTACTTGAAACGGTCGTTTCTCCTAAACCGTAAATCGGAATCGAACGAACTACATATCAAAACGAAGCTCGTAACATGAGCTATCTAAACATGGCAGTGGTCACAATCTAGCAGGGGGTTCTCGGGTCCTAATGCTATGCACAAAAACAGTCCAAAGAAAATCGGACGTTACGACGGCTATGTTTACGTGATTTCCAATTTTAAACCATCCACAATCAACCCAAATCAACCTCAAATCCAACATACAACCATCCTCCATCCTTATCACATCATAACCACCCCAACCAATTCAATTTAATCTTTCATACTTATGCTTAAACTTAACTTTAATCATTCTTAAGTTCTTTTAAATCAAAACCACAATAATTACCATTCCATTCACTACCATACCAAATCTTAAACTCTAAATCATAACAACAAGATACAATATCAACCCACTACTCAAAATCACCTTATAATATATATGAACCTAGGGTTTGGAAATGGTATACCTTCCTTGAAGTGGTGGGTGGAGCTAAGAAGCCTTAAGAAGCTTTGAGAAGCCTTAGGAAAGCTTGGATCTTCAAGAAAAACAAGAAAAAGTTCAAGTTAAAAACTTGAAAACACTATTCATTGTCTTCTTCCTTGATTAAATGAAGAAGTTAGAGAAAGAATTAATGGCTTAAACTCATGATATAGCCATAACTAAGCATAAAGATGATTAGGGAATTTTCTTACCAATTTAGGATGCTTGGATCTTGATTTTTGAAAAATCTATGCCTTTAAAATGTAAAAAGCCGAGAGCTCCTAAGAACAAATGCCTTGGTTGTTTTTGATTTTTTGATGAAATGATTTTGCTAGCTTGGTTGGCTTGATTTGTATTTGATTTAGTAAATTACTACCTTGCCCTTGAATTTGTGTGATCCTTATTCAACCACACCTCCTTCCTTCCCATGTCATGCTTACCTTATCCTCATGATGTCATCCTCCCCTCCTTGTCCTCTTTCTATTGGTTGGATGACATCATCCCCACTAATCCCCTTGATTAACTTCCTAATCGTTTGCCTAATGACCGCTGATCTGTTATACGGTTCGCTTAACTTTCGTTTTCGTTTATCGTTTGAGGGATCATACCCGGGATCTTATTACTTAGGTTCCCTTAACCTTTCTCAATATATTATATTCCTTTTATGATCCTCTCCTATAATCCTTTAATTTAAATCATTTTTATCCTGTTACCTTTTTCTCAAATCTTTCCGTATCTAGTGTATTTCCGGGAAAAATCAAAGTGTTCGGATTTGGATTCTGACGATCTTTACATACACTTATATCCCATATAAAGTACTAATAAAATCTCAGAATATCCATATCAGAACCCCTACATAGTGTGGCATGAAAAGTTTTCTCATTCAGCAAAAACACTATTCATAAGGGTTTCAAAAATTTCCCAAAAATTGGGGTTATTACAGTCTCCCCTCCTTAAAAGGATTCCGTCCCGGAATCAGATAGAAAGTGAATAGGGATACTCTCTTAGCATTGCACTTTCTAACTCTCGAGTAAATTTTCCCACATTGTGGTTCTACCATCAAACTCCGCCTAGTTTGATAACCCTTCTCCTAAGTACTTGTTCCTTTTCACTCTATAACCCTTCCTGGTTGCTCCATATAGGTTACGTCTGGTTGCATGCCTATGCGCTCATATGCCCCTATTTATCTGGCATCCGAATTACACTTCCTTATCATTGATACGTGAAACACATTATGACTTGCTACATGTGCTGGGGTAAGGCTAGCTCATATGCTAACTTCCCAATACTTCTTAATATATCCAAGGGTCCAACAAATTGTAGACTTAGCTTTCCTTTCTTTCCGAACCTCATCAATACTTTCCAAGGGATACCTATAACATTACTAGGTCCCCTATTTCATACTCTTTGTCCTTTCATGTCAAATCAACATACTTATCATGTCCATCTTGGGCTACTACCAGCCGTCCTCTGATTTGATCTATCATATCCTTGGTCCTTTGGACTACTGCGGGTCCGAGCATCTTGCGCTCTACAACTTCATCCTAACATAAGGGAGATCGACATTATCTTCCCTCAAGGATCTCATAAGGTGACACCTCGATAATGACATATGATCTATTGTCGTGATATAACTAAATCCGCGTTAAGTGATCATTCCAAATTCTTTCAAGTCTATTGCACAGACTCTCATTATAGCTTTTAGCATTAGAGCTTTTGCTTCTCAATACCCATTCTTTTCCAGTTCGTAATCGCTATCACCTTCTGTTCCTAATATTATACTGGTTATACTTTTGCTCGTTAGCGATCTATAACCTTTTAATAACCACGTCAACCTTAGTATCACGAATGTGTTTCCACTCCGAATACCACCATAACTTTATTACTCCTTTTTCAGCTGTTTCTATTTCCCAAAGTTTGATCAATCATATAGAGTAAAGGAATTTGTTGAGAGATCACTATGATCATGAACACTTGTTATATCGCATAGTTAGTACAGAAGGTGGCCAGCCTTTAGTACTTGACAAGCAATTAAACAATAGATGGTATCCTACTAGGCTTCTATCACACAGATAGATAGTCATTCGGCAATACCTCCCCTTCTGGAAGGGTTGTTCTTCTCAGATTACATGAAATGAAAAGAAGAGAAAAGAACGAACTGAAGAGAATTGTATATATATGAAAAAAAAAATTGCCATAAAATATCTGGCTTGGAATCTACCTCTGAACTATAGAGGTTTGTCATAGGAGAACAAAACATATATGTATTTATATCAACATCAAGTATTATAGCATCGCATTTCACGTGCCTAAATATTTTCGCTATCCCGTCCATCATTCTATGGACCCATGCTCTTCCTCGAGCTTATACACAATTACCTTTGAAACTCCCTCGACATCGAAAATCGAATCTGGGATCTCATTCTAGACATCATCATTACTTGAATTCTATGCTTGCACCGCAACCTTCCTCGTATAATAATACGAATCTCTATTGATAAGAAAAAATAATAATTCACTAGGTAGATACTCTACTTAATTAGTCTATCAATGATAACTTATACACTACCACGACCCGATTAGTGGTACTCAATCTCAACACCCATTCCAATACAACTCTCACGGTTGTAATCAGCTCATTACTCGTAGAATCATTGCTGCCTTACTATGGTCCACCACTGACCTACTGTAGTCATTCATTTTCCATGAAGTCTTAATATCTAACCATACGGAGTCCATACATGTCGTATCAAATCCTTCTAAGGAGGTAACATAATCACCATTCATGATTCATGGAGTACACTCCTGATTCTGACATACATACATGACATGAAGCAGATAAAATTGCAGAAGAGTTTCGTTCAAAGGAACGATAGCAGGTTAATACCATTCTTAATCATATGCCTTCAATAGAAGACTTAACTCAAAGGTTTGTTTAGTCCTTTTTGAAATATGGTCCTGGCTTATCTCAAGATAGGACCTTCTAAGATAGATAGCCTGTTCATGGCGATTACACGAATTAAACCTTTACCAACTACTATTACGGTTGGGTATTGCACAGTCATCAGAAGGAATGTCAATCTTCCTAACCATAATTCAACCTTCACATTTTTAACCATCATCACTGTATTCTTTTGGCACACGTGCCTATAATTATCCACTTACCTTTAAAGTGTCGGCCACCTCTTTGGCCTTTCCTGATAGTAAAATTTTCCTTACAGTCAATGTCACATTAACCACCTCCAAATAAATTTTCTACCTTATTTCAATCACAGCTTATGTGAAAATGCTTTCCTTAAAATCTGCTGAGTAAAAAAAAATCACCATTTTTCCATAAGTTATTGCCTTAGTCTTTAGAGGTTAATCACTGTCATGACTGACTCTCAATCATAATTAGAACATCTTTTATCTTAAGTCCTAATTGCCCTGAACAATTTCGACCATTACTGGTTCGATCCATACTTTCTCGTGGTTTAACACGTGCCCCACTTGGCAACATTATAATTATGTCATATTTCCTTTATCAACATTTTTTTTTTTCTTGAGAATTTCGAATATTTCCTTTCTCCTTGTAAAACCTCTAAGGTTATTCTTCAATCGTTCCTCCTGTATTCCCTATATACAGGGCATATCAAAATACCATTTACTAATACTAGAACCATTGTCTATATACTTCTGAAAAATTTCTCCACTGATCCTTAAAGGTTATTATTACCTTAATCCTTTCCAATTCATACTGTCAAAACTCATACTATCCCTATTAAGGATGAAATGCCAACCTGTATGCATTCCCCTAGGATTCATTTTAAGTTACCAATGTTCTATCCTTAATTCCACCTTTAAAAGGTACCTGCATCCTTCCATGGATAAATCAAGTCATATGTCCTTGATAGATTATCTTATTCATCATTCCCACCTCGATAGTCTATACCTAACTTCATAATAGCATCCTTATTCAAATTGAGGTCAATCCATATGGCCTCCAAAAGATAACAATGGTCATCCGCTTTTCTTTCCTGATTTGGTAATGATAACATGGATGTTCTGGAAGATATTGGTCATGTTCAACGTGAACTTCTTCTTAATAATTCCTTATTTACTTTTGTTGTTTATCTCAACAGTCACCTCAATATTGGGATATCTTTCATACCTGGCGTCTCCCTTCCTGGGTATCAAGCCACCGGTCTTACACTTCCCATTCTTGAAGGTCACTTCCTTCATCCAATTTTCTTAATTTCTTACTTTCTTGTCTCCTCAGTCTATCCGCGTCTCATTATTTATCCTTCGAATTACCTCAAGGTTTCCTCGAATCCTCCCAACTTAAAGGGGATAAAATATACATAACTCTTATGCCTTCAACCATCAATTTTAACTCATGGTGAATCACCCTCATCCTGACGATTACATACTCTTCTATTTCTATTTCTACGAGTCTTTAGGGTTTCCTCATACCCAACTCCCTTATCATTCCTCAAACTCTCTTGCCTTTATATTCCTTTCTCTTATCGTTATTTCATGAACCAACACAACATAAGCATTGATTTCAAACATCCCGTCATTCTGGATTCGTGTCTTCAGAACGAATCTTGATAACTTTTACAACTTAGATTCATAATTCATCATACTCGTCTGCCTTTGTTCTGGCTCTAAAGCTTTTACACTATTCCATAACCTTGGGAATTACTTTCCCGAAAATAATTGGCTGAACTTTAATCAGTTTATTATAATCTCTTGCTCCGTGCCTTCCTTGGCCTTTCACCAGCGGGTGGTCTCTCTCTTGGGAGGGTAAGTGACAAAAACAGTCTTTGGTGATTCGTCAATCATTTAGAATCTCCAATGATTCCTATATTTCCTTTAGCCAGGCTCTTGCCTCGACTGGGTCAACCTGTTCCTTGAAACTCTGAGAGCTTAGAGACTTAAAGGTCCTGAAAGAATTTCCTATCGCATTGTTTCCTCAAGGTGGTGGTTGGGGATAATAGTCTAAGTTCTGTCTAGACAGGTCCATGAATTGCCGTATAGGAGTACCGTCTCGGGTCTCCTTTCCTTACTCGACTTTCTGTTTCCTTAGTATGAAATGTTTCAACCTTCTCCCATAATCGGGGTTATCTTATACATTAAAAACCTTGTTTTCCACTCTATTATGTTATGGGTTCTTTCTTTCTTGATGGCAACCTCCCTGACTATCACACTCTGGGTTTGCCCTAAATCCTATTCCTCAAACTATGGCTCTCATCTAAGTTCTCATCCTTAAGCTCTTGAACTTTCGGAACCCAAATTCTATAGGAATACCTCATTATTCCCTTATCATCTTTCTCAGTATTAATATCATATTTATTTGTTGGCTCTCTGCCTTCATTCATCACCTTTTTCTGGCACAATATGCTCTTTTCCAATAATTCGGTCTCTATTGCAATCTCAAACAGCTTTTCGGTACCGGCTCCGGTTACCTTCACTACTATTTCCATTTTCTCAAAATCTCTTATCAACTCTCCCAAAGACATTATCATCTTGAGTCTCTCCTTTTTACTAATGGCATCAGCCACCACATTGGCTTTCCCCGAATGATAAAGAATCTCCCAATCATTATTCCTGATTAGCTCTAACTGCCTCCTCTGGCATATGT
Source organism: Apium graveolens (assembly GCF_009905375.1). Lineage (NCBI taxonomy): Eukaryota > Viridiplantae > Streptophyta > Magnoliopsida > Apiales > Apiaceae > Apium > Apium graveolens. Next base: position 75,465,253 of record NC_133648.1, on the reverse strand, counting down.
TGAGCTCTTTCTACGTGAAATGTACTAGAGCACTTATGGCTTAGGTAATTCTCGCACTTCTCTCCAAACAAGTAGTGCCTCCAATCTTTAGGGTAAAACTATTGCCACGAGCCTAAGCTCATGGGCGGGGATATCGAATTTCATATTACCTTAATTGTCTTGACGCAGACGCGATTATCTTGCTATGCTAAGAAGCACCCTAATTCCTTATGCGAAGCGTCACTTACAAATCACAAAATCTCCTTTTTCCATCCGGCAACGCCAATATAGGGGTCGTCACCAACCTTTGCTTCAGTTCTTAAAAGCTGTTCTCGCATTTCTCTGTCTATTCGAACTTCTCAGTCTTATGAGTAAGCCACGTTAAAGGGGCTACTATCTTTACAAACTTGAACGAACCTCTGATAGTGACCGGCCAATCCTACCTCTGGTAGTCGACCCAACCAGGGTCATCAATTCATCAATGGTCCTTTATCCAATCTCGTCAGGATCCTCCATGGGATCCTCCTCAGCAACTATCCCTTCTAGGACAACATCCTCAACCGCTACATCCTCAATATCAACATCATCCGGTCCTGCGTTAGGACGCTCTATTGGATCCACAATCTGATCTCCAATTAGTAATAAAACATCATCGCGTTGATGTTCCTCAACTTCAGGGTTCGGAGTCCCGCTACCATATACGATAACGAACTACGCTTCTATCGCTACATTTATAAGGGTTCCATAAGGGTTTTAACTGTCAGTACTACGTTAGGTAGTCCGACTATGAACTTGGCAAGAGTTCTTATTATCTTAGTGAACTTATTATCTTAACGTCACATCATCTCTGAGGTTTATAACGCTTAGC